>NW_021703771.1:18203735-18338382 GCF_005190385.1 Monodon monoceros | reverse complement strand
TCTTTCTTTCTTTCTTTCTTTCTTTCTTTCTTTCTTTCTTTCTTTCTCTCTCTCTTCCTTCCTTCCTTCCTTCCCTCCTAAATTTATTTATTTGTTATTTTTATTTTTGGCTGCATTGGGTCTTTGTTGCTGTGCACGGGCTTTCTCTGGTTGTGGCCAGCGGGGGCTACTCTTGTGGTGCGCGGGCTTCTCATTGTGGTGGCTTCTCTTGTTGCAGAGCACGGGCTCTAGGCACGCGGGCTTCAGTAGTTGTGGCTCGTGGGCTCTAGAGCACAGGCTCAGTGGCTGTGGCACACGGGCTTAGTTGCTCCGTGGCATGTGGGATCTTCCTGGGCCAGGGCTCGAACCCGTGTCCCCTGCATTGGCAGGCGTATTCTTAACCACTGCGCCACCAGGGAAGCCCCTCTTTTCTTTTTTAAAAAAATTTTATTGAAGTACAGTTGATTGAGAATGTTGTGTTAATTTATGCTGTACAGCAAAGTGACTCATTTATACATATCTATATTCTGCTTCCTATTCTTTTCCATTATGGTTTATCCCAGGATATTGCATACAGTTCCCTGTGCTCTACAGTAGGACCTTGTTGTTTATCCACCCTATAGATTCTTCTCTTGCTGTATGGAATGCCAGAATGCCTCCCATCACTCTTTCAGCACACAGACCCCCAGTGAACATCTCTCAAGAGAGGGTACCAATTAGACCAATGAGTCTCTGCATAATTCTGAGGTAACACCCACTTCCTAACTTAAAAGAATTGTTGGTCTGTCTAGATAAGTCAAGACTGATCAATAAATGTTAGCATAAACATACACATTTGTTTATTTGTCTGTTCTCTATTTCCTAAACTGATTTAAGGCAGCTTAAAATAAAAAGAACAGAAAACTTTGTGACACTAGCCTTGGTATCCTTGCAGTGCATTTTTTTTTTTTTTTTTTGTGGTACGCGGGCCTCTCACTGTTGTGGCCTCTCCCTTTGCGGAGCACAGGCTCCGGACGCGCAGGCTCAGCGGCCATGGCTCACGGGCCCAGCCACTCCGCGGCACGTGGGATCTTCCCGGACCGGGGCACGAACCCGTGTCCCTTGCATCGGCAGGTGGACTCTCAACCACTGCGCCACCAGGGAAGCCCTTTCCAGTGCATTTTTATTCAATCCAAGGTACTTGATTTCATAGAATGAGCAGTTTCCTTTTTTCTGGGCAATGTCATTATTTTTCTTCTTAAATTCAATTCATTTACTTAATTCATTAAGTGTGTATTACCTTAACATCTTTCAGAAATAAAATAAACAATAAGAAGTCATACAATGAAAAGTCCCTTACCTCTGTCCCATATTCGCCTAGTTCCCTCTTCCTACTTTCAACCCATCCTAACTGGAACCACGCTTGTGAATTTTCTTATGTATCCCTTGTGAGTTTCCTTACGCATATTCAATGTACAGACAAACCTCAGCGATATTGTGGGTTTGGTTTCAGACCACTGCAATAAAGCAAATATTACAATTAAGTGAGTCACATGATTTTTTTGTTTTCCCAGTGCACGTAAAAGTCAGGTGTACACTATACTATAGTCCACTAAGTGTGCAGTACATTATATCTAAAAAAACAATATACATACCTTAATTAAAAATACTTTGGGGCTTCCCTGGTGGCGCAGTGGTTGGGAATCCACCTGCCAGTGCAGGGGATGCGTGTTTGAGCCCTGGTCAGGGATGATCTCACATGCCGCGGAGCAGCTAGGCCCGTGCGCCACAGCTACTGAGCCTGAGCTCTGGAGCCCGTGAGCCACAACTGCTGAGCCTGTGTGTCACAACTACTGAGCCCATGTGCCATGACTACTGAGGCCCGCACGCCTAGAGCCCGTGCTCTGCAACAAGAGAAGCCACCGTGATGGGAATCCAGCACACTGCAGCAAAGAGTGGCCCCTGCTCACCACAACCGGAGAAAAGCCTGTGCACAGAAACAAAGGTCCAACACAACCCAAAAAAATGAAAAAATAATAAATAAATAAATAAATTTAAAAAAATACCTTCTTGTTTAAAAATGATAATCATCATTGAGTCTTCAGTGAGTCATAATCTTTTTGCGACAGTAACATCAAAGATCACTGACCACAGATCACCATAACAAGTATAATGATAATGAAAATTTTGAAATACTGTGAGAATTACCAAAAAATGACACAGAGACGTGAAGTGAGCAATTGTTGTTGGAAAAATGGTGCCAATAGGCACCACTCTAGGTATCCTGGGAAATGGAGCCAAGAGTCAGGAGTTACTGATAAGGTAGAAGATGAAGAGATGCACAGAAGGGAACTAGATACCAGCTGGTTTCGGAAGGGGATCAGGAATCAGGCTGGTCAACACAGAGAGCCTCTGGGGTGTGGGGATTACCTACAGCAAGCAGGCAGTATTTTCTATGAAGGCTGGAATGGGCCTGTTCTGGGAAAAACAAATTCAGATCACCTGGGTAAAACTGGCCTTAATTATGAAAACGTCTGAATTAGGGGCTTCCCTGGTGGCGCAGTGGTTGAGAGTCCGCCTGCCGATGCAGGGGACGGGGGTTCGTGCCCCAGTCCGGGAGGATCCCACATGCCGCGGAGCGGCTGGGCCTGTGAACCATGGCCACTGAGCCTGCGCGTCCGGAGCCTGTGCTCCGCAACGGGAGAGACCACAACAGTGAGAGGCCCGCGTACCATAAAAAAAAAAGTCTGAATTAAAGAACATTTTAAATAAAATGCAATTTTTATGTTCTCAGTTATATTCAATAACATGGGTTTCTCTGTGCAAAGCAATTTGTTCTCTTACTCAGCATGATCTTATTTGTCCTCCTAATTTACCTACAATTCTTCATAGATAGTACAGAAATGAACTGTAGTCCCTGCCTTGTCCAAATGATGAAAGGTATTTTATGAATGAATTGCCATTAATGAGGTTTTCCCTGCTGTCTGGCTCTCTCATGCTTCCTCTTTTATTCTGATAGGCAGCTCTAGTCTGTTTTGCTACTTCTCAGCTTACTATCCTCTTCTGTAAACTCAGGTTGTTGTGGCAGAGACATCTCAGGACAGAGTTATACCCAGAGTCCTTCCAGGAGTGGAGAGAAGTGGTGATGCTTAGTTAAACAAGAAGTCAGAACCCTCTGTGATAGCAGCGTCTATTAGATTCTCATGCTGGTTGCCTTCTCCTGGCTACTTGGAACTGGAATTCCCTATGGCTGGAAATGACTTCCCCAGATGTTATTCTTGCAGAATTCCTAAAGCCAGGTGCTGCTTTGATTCAGGAGGCTCAGGAAATAAGTATTGTTGAAGTACCTTCCAGCCGGGGGAATCCCTGTTCACCTCCTTCCATCCTGAAGAACCAGATTCGGCAACTCTGCTGAGGCTGACAAGAAACACTGGAGCCAAAGGCTGGCAAAGAAGAGTCCTTTCATGTACCAGTTCTGATTGGTAGTAGCTGTCTGGAGCATGCCACTGAGAAAGATTCTGAAGGACACTCAAATCTATGGAAAGGCATATGCCATAATGGGTTAGTAATGTCTGCCGTGGACAGTGACGGCAAGTGGCTGAATGTGGGCTGGTTCTGTGCTATTACAAATCACAGTTGCCCCACAAATTACCTTCTGAAAAATCCTTAACGAGCATCTAAGACTCTTCTGGTTGTGAAAATAATCATGAGAATCGACGATTCACACAGAAACAGAATATAGTATGGAGCTACAGCCTGTTGAGAAGGTATCTGCCCACCCTGGAAAAGGGCCCTGATTCTGAGAGGAATGTTTGATTAAAAGAGGGAAAAAAAATCCTTGTTTACAGATTCCTGGTGAAAAGAAGAGGAAAAGAAAACCAAGGGAAGGGTGATGTTTTCTAGTTGTTAAAGTTAAGGAAGCTCGTGGCAAAAGCCAAAAACTCCACAAAGAAAAAAGTAAGGAATTCCCTAGTGTCCTACGTGCTTACCTCCCTCCTTTGCCACCATTTGAAGAACAGTACAAATGTTTAGGCGATGATTTTTCACCTCTGTGGTATTTCCATTCCTCTAGGTGTTGGTCCTTTTTCATATAACTCATATTACTTAATAAAAGTATGAATAAAATATTGAAAAAATGTTTAACTTTATTTATTTTTGGCTGCTGCATTGGGTCTTCACTGCTGCACATGGGCTTTCTCTAGTTGCGGTGAGTGGGAGCTTCTCTTGTTGTGGAGCACAGGCTCCAGGCGCATGGGCTTCAGTAGTTGCGGCCTGTGGGCTC
The DNA here is from genome assembly GCF_005190385.1 of Monodon monoceros. Taxonomy (NCBI): domain Eukaryota; kingdom Metazoa; phylum Chordata; class Mammalia; order Artiodactyla; family Monodontidae; genus Monodon; species Monodon monoceros. The sequence goes on along the minus strand of NW_021703771.1, from coordinate 18,334,142 downwards.
AGTAGTCGTGGCGCACGGGCTTAGTCGCTCTGCGGCATGTAGGTTCTTCCCGGACCAGGGATCGAACCCAAGTCCCCGGCGCTGGCAGGCAGATTCTTAACCACTGCGCCACCAGGGAAGTCCCTGAAAAAATTTTAAAACTGGCAAACCTTAACAAAGATGGGTATTTCATCTCTGAGGACAGCGAACTTTGCAATGAGGAACTGGGCCTTAGGTTTAGGAAGGATTCTATTTAAGTTCTGCACCGCAATTTCAACAAAAAGTGGCTGCACAGATCCAGTTGGTGTGGCTCGTACTCCAACACCACCACCAGAGTACCAGAGGCTTGGCCCGAGTGTTCCCATCACAGGGCATCAGTGGCCAGAGGCAGTTCTCTTGGCCAGTCAGGATGACTGACAAATCACTGGATCTTTTTCCACTACAGGGTGCCAAACTGTGCACTCAGTGACTCAGAAATCAGGTCCACTTCAACACACTGTGCTATGAAAGGAAAACAAAGTCTATCAAGTAACTCTTTTCATTTTAAGTTCCCATTTGTTCTTTTGCATTCTTTTAGCATTTCAACATGTTTTGGAGTGCGCGGCAGGAGACGGAAGCAAAAGTAAGGGGAAGAGACTTCCCTTAGATGTTGGAATCCATTTTTGCTGGGTCAGCTACACGATGCCAAAGTGGGTCACACCAATCATCGTATGGTACCCTAGAGCCGGGACTGAGCCTGAAGACTTGGACAGTGGTAATGCCAGATTCACTGCAGAGCAAGAGGGCTCTTCTGAGATCCACCGAGTAGGCTTGAGAGAGATGGATGGAAACATCACAAGGTACAAGAAAGGATAAGCAAGAGATATGGTCACAAATCCTGCATGGCGTGTTTGTTTCACTGGGATGTTCCAAGTGTGTTGAGTGATTATGGGTGTTTGGGTTTTGCTGGTTACTTCTAAGGTTTTGTCTTTATCCAGCAACTTGAAAGCACAATCTTCCAAGCTTACAGGAAAAAAAATGCTTAAATACTTTATGTTTTTCTCAACTCTGGTCTTCTTTAGGCTTCCAAATTAAATGTCTAACAGTGTCAAATGCTGATTCTCCATAAAAAAGCAGGGGGGAGTTATCCTAATATCCACCACTCTCTTCACAGCCATACCTTTATATATGTGCTGTGGTGTTTGATTCATCAACTACCCCCCAGACCTTCAAACCAGATACATAAGCCTGAACTTGACCTCACTGAATGTAAAACTTTTCGGCAGCTTCATAGATTTACCAAAGGTTTTATTCAACCCCTACTCCCGGATTTTGCTTGCAAATTTAGCAAGTGCATTGCATAGCTCCTTTCCAAATCAAATCAGAGTAAGAAGGTAGCTATCATAGTGTCTGCCCTAAAGAAATGCTGAATATGCCTGTTACAATATTAATTATCATAAGGCTGATTATTTTGTGAAAATGCTGCTGTAGCCTGACAAGTCACCAATACATCAGTTTCTTTGAGACTGTTTTTGTTTTTTTTATTTTTAAACAGTCTGTCATTATAGTCTTGGCTCAAAAACAAATATCAGCCTACATGGCAGGCTGATCTATTCAGGGCTATTCAACCTCAGCAATCAAAATTCATGCCATATTGTATGTAGCTGACTGATCCCATTGAACCAGAATCAAGGTCTGAAAATCACAAGGAAGTGATAAGTGACTACACCAGCCCCACCCACAGTGGCCCTCTCCCTAACCGATTGTATCAGAATTGCTCAGGAATGAGATACCTCTTGGGAAAAACACAAACTAAACAGAATCAGAACAGGGTCAATGGCTGCATCTATACAGACATGTCAGCTGAATTTAAGAAGACAGTTGAGAGCCAAATAGCAATGGAGGTGACGGGAGTCAGGGTGCCTGAGGCTTGTCCCTTTGTAGGGGAAGGAAACTTGCACATGAACTGCGCTCTAGTGGAGCCCGAAGTTACAGGGAAGAGGGTCCCAAATATGGAGCCTGGCTCAGGCTCTCTGAACGTGGGTGAATGTGGCCACTAACAGCATGGTGGCCACTCTACTTAGTCATGCCTCAGGCTCACCTTGCTTTGGGATTTCTAAATGAAAACATAGATGGAGGCTTCTTTGCATTCAGCAACCGCCTGGAACAGTCAGCAGGAATTCTCAGCCTGTGAAGGGGACTCTGCTCTGCAGAGACAATGACACACTGGCTGGTAGATTTCAGGCTTAGCTCACACTGGGAGTAGCAGAACCTCTTCTGAGCCACGGCTGAAAATGTGGCAACAGAGAGGGAAAACCCAGACCAATTCTAGAGGCATGTGAGACCCCTCCTGGGACTCCCAGAAACACTCTGGGGAAAGTTTAGAGAGGGCAAGAGTTGTCATGCAATAGGATTTTTTGGTGATGGAACTTGCAACTCAAGTTCCAATTCAAACTGGCTTAAGCAGGAAATTTATTAGCTCACATAATGAGTAATCCAAGGGGGCAGTGCTGACCTCCAGCATGGCTGGATTCAAGGTTTCAATGTCATTAGTCTGTCTCTGTCTGTATGTTTGTCTCTGTTCCCGTCTCTGTTTCTCCTTCCGTGTCTCTCTTTCCCTCTGGTTCTCCCTTCTCAGTTCTGCTTTTCATTAAGAAGACTTTCCAAGTCAGGAAAACATCTACCAGGCTCATAACATATTTGTAGCCAGTGTTCCTAAAAAGGAGTGTAATCTCCCAGTATCCACATCATTTCTCAGAAGAACCCAAATCTGTGTGGATCGTGTAACTTGCCCATCCCAGAACCAACTGCTGTGGCCAAGAGTTTGAAATACTCTGATTCTCCAGCCTGACTCATGGCCCCTACTCCAGGGTTAGAGGTAGTTGAGGCCCGTTGGTTGATGTGCCCACAATGGGAAGAGCCTGTCCTCAGAAGGAAGGGGGAACAAAAAAAGAGGGACAGAAAGTTACAAAGGACCTCTATACTGTAGAGGCAGACAGGGGCTTGGACAAAACAACTATATGATTAACAACTCATTGTACAGCAGAAACTAACACGATATTGTAAAGCAATTATACTCCAATAAAAAGAAGAGAAAAGAAAAGAAAACTTTTAGCCAGAATTCACTGTAAAAAAAAAAAAGGAGAGAGAGATTAACTACTAAGAGAGTATCAATAACAAATCTGAGTACATTTGATGCTCAGAAAATATCTGGTAAAGGAATGAATTCCCCCAAAGCACCAAAAGCATAAGCAGGCTGTGGTTAAAATTTTAGAAATGTTGGCACAAAACAAATAGCAATGACTAAATATTACATATATATTCTAAAAATTCATTAAACAATTTCTGGCCACAGGAAATTTCTCTCCTTAGACCACAGTTTATTACCTTCATCATAGGCTTCTTTTTTTTAAAGCCTTCTATTTTCTCTTCCTCTTCTCCACTTTCCTCTGGAACACTACAGATTTGCCTTTTTATTAGGAAGAAAAATTCAGTCCTCTCTTTTCTCACCTACTTGCATATGACATGCTCATGAGACCTCATCAGAAAATTCCACCGAGAAACATGATGGTGTTTCCCAATAAAAGAATCCCCTAGCTCTGAGATGGCATTGCTCCTCCCCAAACTGGAGTGAGTAGTAAGTTTTTGTTCTAAATAGAACTCTCTTTTGCTGCATATGTCAGTCTATCAGGAAATGTCAATGTCAGAATAATAACCTCAATGTAGAAGACTTAAAGGTGATTTTTGCTTATTTTCTACTTTTTTCCAAATAAACATGTAGTACTTGTATAATAAGAAGAACATTTTTTTAAAGTATTCTGCTCTATAATATGAGTGTGTACATCTAAAAAGTAAGCAGGTAGCTCTTAAGACATCTTAGTCAGTCACAGATAAAGTAAGTAGGAAAGGACCATAGACAGGAAAGGATGGAAGGAAGGAGCAAATGATTACCCAAGATTAATGAAGCAACTACCACTTCTGGTCAAGATGAAGGAACAGAGACCTTCCTCTTTAAGCAATTAGAAAACTGAACATAACTTACATATTAATGGTTTTCAGACACTGGACAGCAGGCAGTACATGACAGTGATCTTTGGTGAAAAGAAAACAAATGTGGTGAGCCCTGCACTGGATGGAATAACAGGAGACAGGTAGAGAGTTTATGGAGAGTTTCCAGGCCATAGGGAAGGGAGGGGAGACTCAGACAGAGCCCATCAGATTCCCCGAGCTAAAGATACAGGCTTGAGAATTCAGGGACACAAAACAGCTAGGATTTGAAGAGTAGAGTACTAGCAAGGACAGAGCTTCATGGAAAGGAGTGAATACATTTCATGGAAAGGAGAGAGCTGCAGAGAGGGAGAGAGATAAAGTTAGAGAGAGAGATGGAGAGAGAGAGAGAAAAACTACACAGAGTTCCCCAGGGCTTTCAGTTGAACTCTGGTCAGCATATGTGTGAGAAAGCTGCCTGATACTGGGGAAAGACTTGCAGGAAAGAAACAGGCAGAACAATACTTAGAGCTCATCCAAGGTTGGGAAGAGTTTATGTTCCTATCAGCCATGGAAAAATCTTCATAATATATAAGGACTCAGGTAGAGTACTCAGAAAGGTATTGCCTCGGTAGTGGGGAAAAATTAGCTCTAGACTAAATGCTACTTTTTCCCCAGCTAACAAAGCCTAACAGCATGCCTTGAAAGGATCAAATTGTTGCCAAGGAACTTAATTGCATTCTAGAACAAAGCTCAAGCATATTTAAAGAAATAGAAAAATATCTAGCACCCAACTAGGTCACAATATCTGGCATGCAATAAAAAATTACCAAACATGAAAAGAAGCAAAAGAATGTAACTCATAATTCAAAGAAAAATCAGTCAATAGAAATAGACTCAGAAATTACATAGATGACATAATTAGTAGGCAAAGACATTAAAACATTTATTATAAATATATTCCATATGTCCAAGAAAGTGGAGGAAAACATAAGCATGATAAGGAGAGACATGTAAGATTAGAAAAAAAAAAACCCAAAATTGAAATTCTGAGCTGAAAATGACTGGATGGGACTAAGAGCAGATTAGACAGTGTAGAAGAAAAGGTTAGTAAACTTGAAGACAGGGCAATAGAAACTATCCAAATTGAAACACGCAGAGAAGAAACTAAAAAAAGGAAAAAGAGAAAGAATAGAGAAACAGGAAACTGTGAGACAGCAGCTTGAAGCAGCCTAATAATAACGATAATAAACAGCCTGGGTTCTAATCTAACCTCTTCTCTTGTTCCAATTATTAAAGGTCTCTGGGCTTCCCTGGTGGCCCAGTGGTTGAGTGTCTGCCTGCCGATGCAGGGGACGTGGTTTCGTGCCCCGGTCCAGGAAGATCCCACATGCCACGGAGCGGCTGGGCCCGTGAACCATGGCCGCTGAGACTGCGTGTCCGGAGCCTGTGCTCCACAGCTGGAGAGGCCACAACAGTGAGAGGCCCGCGTACCGCAAAAAAAAAAAAAAAAAAAAAAGGTCTCCAAAATTCATTATTTGTAAATCTATTAGAAATCTAGACTTCTCAGATATGGAAATCTGTGGAATGGGAACGAAAACTCCCTTTCTTGTCAAGTTTTGTAATGGTTCAATGACTTATCTTTCTAGTGCCTGCGATGGAGCTTAACACAAAATAAGTAATCTTCAAATGTTCACTATGTTTTTCTTCTTTCCCTTCCCCCTGCCTTTGCAACATTTCTGCTGAGTGGCTTTCCCTCTCTTTCATTTCAGCAACCCTGGCCTGCATGCCATGTGCATCATCTTCTGTCTCCAGTTAGATGCCTTCTCCCCTCTGAGATGCTCCCATCGGTGGCTCCACCCTCCGTAGCGTCTACCCAGGCAGGATGCTGTTTATGTGGTCCATACCCTCGTTTTCTAAGAGCACTAAGAAAGTGCCCTGGCCCATCCTCTCTGCTGGCTTCATTCTCATCCTCCTGTCCCTCTACTACTAAACCAGTTACAACTTGCATAAGGCAGGAATCAAAGGTCTGTTACAGGCCCAGCCCAGAGGAACAACTATAGGAAAAAGAGTAATAGTTAAGGACCCTGCAGTTAGTTCTTTCAGCATCACTGTGAGGTGATTTTCTCATAGATTCTCTAAAACTTCAGGTACCCTGCCTGCACCCATCTAATTTCCAGCCTCAAAACTTCCTGCCCTGTTTCTACTGAAGTGAAAGATTTATAGGAGGTGTTGTAACGCTAACCATGGCTGAGAGAAGGTAAGAGCCACCTTGTGATTCAATGATCCCAAACCCAAATTCAAGAAGACTTTCCCCCATTTCCCTAATTGGACTTGTCACCTCTCGTGTGTCCTTTATCTTCTCATTACCTAGTTCCACTCTTGCTTCTCCACATAATTGCCTCTTATTTTAACAATTGTTCTCCTGATTCAATGAGGGAAAGAGCTCATTTGAATTGGTTTTTATGTTGAAGTCCTGCATTTCTGTCACTGTACTCTTGTACACTTGCTGTTTATATTTTGTAGGATAGTCATAAGTAAGCAGACTTATGATGTGTGACTGTCAAAAGTGAGCGATAAAGAAACTGAAGGAGAAGGAGAAGTAGGAGAAAGTGGAGGAGGAGGGCAGAGGGAGAAGAAGAGGAAATAGGAAATATATATGTAGGGAATCCATTGCCTTTGGAAGTTGGAAAAGCACATTATCAAGTTCTTTGGGAATTCTTTTAAATTCCCAGGATTCCTTTGGAAAGTTCAACCCTCAAAGGCAGTAACTGCACACATAACTAGCGTGCAACTAAAGAGCCATGTCCTTACTGCTATTTTCACTCATTGGCTGAATCAGTTACCTGAGCGTCTAGACTCAAAGCAAAAGGTTCTAGGTACTCCAGACATGACGAATCCAGTTCAGGTTGTGTATTGGAATATTTCTTGAATACACACACACACACACAAACATACACAAACACAAACATTTTTCTATGTGGAAAATGACAGGTTCCCCAAACTATCCAGTTTCTGATTTAAAACCTGAGCAAAACTTGGAAGTACAAAAATTGACATAACCTCATCTCTCTAAATGCTTTCCTGACTATATTAATTTAAATCAAAGCCAGAAAAATAGCAGAATACATTATAAAAGAATTCTGTAAAACCTGAGATTTATATTTTTAACTTGTGGGGAATAAAGTGGTTTTACTTAATTTAACCTGACTTTGTCCTTCCAGATGAGCTGTGCAATATCTTTGGCAATTAGTTCTCAGATTAGGAAACCTGAATTTTTTCTCGCTTTTCCCATCTTTTTCTTTCTTTTCAAATAAGGCTGTTTTGTGAGCCACATTTCAGGATAGACTAAGTTGCCTCTGGCGTGGGAGTTAGATAAACTAGGAATCCATTCAGATCTAAAGAGGTCTGCAGTAGATATTCAGTTTCATATATTGGTGATACGGTATAGAGGACGATGCTCCTGGGCTTAATTCCCCTCAGTCCTTCTGTACCTTTCCAGCTCTCTCTGTCCTTCCTTTCCTGAGCAGAGAGAAGGCAGGGTCACAGTATGATAACAAAGATGAGACAAAGCAGGGACCTGTGATAACTGTCTTTCTCCACCCTAATGGAGACATAGGACTCAGAGTTTGGTAAGCCAGACTGCATCAGTTAGCTGTAGAATCAGATTATTATTTTGGCAAACTGAATCGTTTCAATTCCCGCCACCGATTTTGGACAGTCAGCAACAGATGTCATGGCAAGTCTGACGTTGCTATCAAGTTTAGCCCATTAGAACTGGTATCTGTATGGGTTTTTTATTTTTGTTTGTTTGTTTTTGATAGTCAGAGACTGAAATTTTTAAACTTAAAAATTAATATAATAAAGGACAACAAAGTATTTTAAGATAAAAATGTGAGAAGACAAATGAAAAACTGTAATAAACCTGAGAAAAAGTAATTATTTGAACAAGATAATTCAAAGGTTGAAACATGCGTGGCTCAAGGATTTCCTTTTTTTTCTTCAAAGAAATTTTGTTTTTCTTAATTTCCTTGACATCTGAATAAAATTCTCAAAGCCAAGAGGGACTTAGGGACAAAACCTGGAAAATTATGTGAAATGTGCATTCTGGCTGCTTGGAGGGATTTCATGGAAAAATTAAAAACATAAGTCTTTTTTCAACATATTGATTTTTATTTAGTATGTTTCTATATTACTTTTCAATACAAATGAAAGTACGATTATGCTTTATCTTTTCTTTGAGGTAATTGACAGTTTTTAACACTTTCAACTTGTGTCTAGGCTTATTTTGTATTAAAGCTTACTTTATATAAACGTTTTAGAGGCTTTTAAAGGTTAAATCTTTTAAAGGTGTTCATTCTTACAAACAATATTGATGAGAAAAATAATTTTCGCAAAATACAGTTAATCTAAGACTTCTTTTGAGCACTTGAGAAAAAAGCACAACTTTGTAATAGGCTTGACAAATTTTTATTATTTCCAGCCACTTTTTGGGTCTTATACACCTGGTAGTATTTGTTCTTTCTAAACTCTTCCATCTAATTTTAGAAGAGTTTTGATTTGGAATCCAAGGCACATTTCCTGAGGAAAGGATATCATTTTGAGTGACTTCACCTCACCACACCACACAGCCCCTCCATGTTTCAGCCTACACTTCCCTGGGTGACTTCCCTCTATTGGGAGCCATGCCTTGGTCATTCTGATTACCCAGGGAGCATCTTAAGTGGACTTCTCTTTAAGAAAATGTATACTTCTTCAAGTTTAAAGGAAAGCCAAATTCAAGGTTTCAAATTCTATTGTGATATTTCATTTTAAAAGATAAAACATGGTATTTCTTTGCTTTTAATGAGAAAAAAAGCTTTTGAAAAAGTAAGTGTATAACTAAAAGCAAGACAATTATAGCCACTTAAAAATACTAAACTACATATCTATAACCAACAGAATGTCAGCTGTACTTGTGTTTGTGGGTAGATTTTCATTTTTTAACTTGATTCTGCATTCCAAATTGTTTTTAATACACTTGTATTACTTTTGTGATGAAAAAACACCCATAAAGATTCAAATAAATATTAACCTAATGAGATAACTTAACACTTCAAGTTCTTGCTATAATCTTTTTTTTTTTAACATCTTTATTGGAGTATAATTGCTTTACAATGGTGTGTTAGTTTCTGCTTTATAACAAAGTGAATCAGTTATACATATACATATGTCCCCATATCTCCTTCCTCTTGCATCTCCCTCCCTCCCACCCTCCCAATCCCACCCCTCTAGGTGGTCACAAACCACCGAGCTGATCTCCCTGTGCTATGTGGCTGCTTCCCATTAGCTATTGGTTTTACATTTGGTAGTGTATATATGTCCATGCCACTCTCTCACTTTGTCCCAGCTTACCCTTCCCCCTCCCCATATCCTCAAGTCCATTCTCTAGTAGGTCTGCATCTTTATTCCCGTCTTGCCCCTAGGAGTTTTTGCTGTAATCTTTTGTTCATAATTCAGATGCAGTAAACCATACCAATTTATACTAATGAATGTGAAAAAGCCTTCTCTAAAGGTTTTCCGGGTATTCTTCAATTTAACTAAGACTTTTGAGGATAAAATCTGTATCTTACAAACAGGAATACTAGCTTCTTAACATCATTGAGGAAAGGAAGAGCTGTGCTTGGAAGAAAATATCCAGTGGCACCTAAAGAGCAGAGCTGGAGCCTGTAAATGCTCCCCAGTTTCCACAGGAAATGCATTCTGCCAAGAACACAGGCTGGACAGGAGAGGAAGGGAGGCTGCAAGTCATCCCCGCTGCCTCCTTACCTTCTGTCACTGTTGGAAATATCAGAAGCAACCCAGGAATTTTGCCCATTTCCCCCATTTCTGCTCTAAGGGGTGGGGGATGAAATACAATATCTGTTATCCATGAGGATACAAGCTCCAGGACTGCTCTCACTAATGAGCAGGCGAGAGCCTGACATCAGTAGATACCTTATAAAAGTGTGTTGAATGAATAAATGACATGGAAGAAACATGCAGTATTTCATTTAGCGTTTTTGGTTTTTGTTTTGTTTGTTTATTTTGTTTTGTTTTTGTCTATGTGTGCCCGTTACAGAATAAACCCTCTTAGGGGCAAGAACATGACCTTCTCAGTATCTAGTACAGTATTGGTACATAACTAATTTTAAGGAATGTCCAAAATTCTTAAGTCACAGGGTAACACTATGGAAACAGGAAGTACAGTATAGTGGTTAAATGTTTAGACACAGGGGCCCAGCCTGCCTGGTTTCAAATCCAGCTCCACCGCTATGAGCTGTGTAAGTCTGGGGCAGGTGACATAACTTCTTTTTTAAAATAGAGATAGTAACAGCACCTACCATACATGGTAGTTGCAAGAATTAAATAAATTGAAACACCAAAAATGCTTAGAACAAACCAAGCGCATAGTGAGTATGATATGTGTCTCCTGTTTTATTAATTTTAACTTTTAGCCTAGGTTTGAAGTCTTCTAACCAACTCTAGCCTCTAGGTTTTTTTAGTTCGTTTACTCTCAGAAAAACACAACTTCCTGTTTCTAAGGAGGGAGAAAAGCTTTTAAAAGTTATAGAAAGACTCAAAGCCTCTTGGACATCAAATAGCTCTTACAAAACAACATTTTGATGAGTTAAGTGTAAAGGAATCAAAAACATACGGATTAAATTTCCTTTATAATACACATGGGCTTAAAATGAAGAGAAAAGTGCTTAGCAAAACACACTTTGGGTCTGTCAAACCCAAAACATTGAAAACCACTTCAAGACATTCTGCAGACCCACAGCAGAACGAGATCCCCTCCATCCACATTTAAAATCCCCTCCTCTGGACTCCTGAGCTCCCAACTGGTCCACAGCTTGTCATCTCTTGATCCATCTTCTCAAAGGATAAACTTCTCCCGATTTATGAGAAAGTACGGTGCACCTCAGAAGCAGGACATAAGCAATTTATAGATTAGAAGGCACAAATAGGCCATCATTGGCAGATGATTTTCATTTCAATATTTTATTGAAGATCTCTACCGCATGTGAATGCAACGATATGTGTTGCATATGCGAAAACTAAGATGTAGCCAAACGTCTTGTAATTTTTCTTTTTGCAGCATAACCATGAGTAAAAGGTAATTTGGAAATCTGAAAGTATTATTCAGGATGAAATAATATTCTAAAAATTGTTTTCTGCATAAAAATAAGTTTTTCTAAGGTAATTTTCACATTGAGAGTCTTGATTCCACTCTGCACGTTATCAGGATTGGAAAACATGCAATTGCCTGACCTGGACACTCTTTTCCTCGTGTACTAAGTCTATGAGGTGTGCTGTAGCTCTAATTTAAGAAAGTAAAAAAGTTTCAGGTTTTAGATTTCTTTTGAATAGTTTCCTACACTGAATTCCTTTACCCGCTTTCAAAAAGGAGCAAAGAAAAGCAGCCTGCAAATCTAACTGATATCCCGGAAAAGCAGCCAGGAATACAAAAAAAACAATGTTAATATTAATGACCTGGTCACATTTAAAGAAGCAATTTTTTAAATAACACAGGTAGCTATGATCATCTGTTATTTTTTCCTGCTAAGCCCTACTACCTCAGAGTCTTTCCTGTAGTAACCTGGATCCAATATCATAAGACTTTATGTATCAGTTAGTAAGTCTCTGAAAATAAAATATTAAGTTAAAATAGAAAAGAAGTTAATGTTTCTGAAAATATCTTAAGTTGAGATTGGAGGGTGGCAAAACTAACTTAAAACATATTTCTCTATTTTGAAATGTATTACTTTTTTTCTTTTTTTGTTTCTTAATGATTTACATAAAAAGATACTGGCCTTGAAAGTACGTTTCCCTGTTTAAGAGAAATGTGGGTGACCCCTTCCTTTAGGGACTGTTGGATTCTCTTTGAGTGGGAAGTTTACCACTAAAAGAACTATTGTCAGTACAAAACGTTGACCTGATATGCACATATATTGTCTCATTTTTAGAACTAATTAAAAATTTGATGACTAGAGACACTAGTTTGCATTTCATTCATTTTGTTGAAATATCACAGAAGAACTCAGTACAGGACCTATTATGATCTCCACCAATTCCCTATCCACTGCTCCAGTTTGCCTAAGAAATTTCTTTTTGATGAATTCATAACCAGATTTTCTGCAGACAGTTTATCTTGGCTCACTAGAGACTGGGAAGCACTTGATCAGTCATGGAAAGTGTTTCAGTTATAAAATACGAATAACCACTCTGAAAGTAAAATTTTATGATAACCATTGCACTTTATCTATATTTTGATTTCTTTTTTTAAAATAAATTTGTTTATTTATTTAATTTATTTATTTTTGGCTGCATTGGGTCTTAGTTGCTGTGCGCAGGCTTTCCGTAGTTGTGGAGAGAGTGGGGGCTACTCTTCGTTGTGGTGCGCAGGCTTCTCATTGCAGTGGCTTCTCTTGTTGCGGAGCACGGGCTCTAGGCGTGCAGGCTTCAGTAGTTGTGGCATATGGGCTCAGTAGCTGTGGCTCGTGGGCTCTAGAGTGCAGGCTCAGTAGTTGTGGCTCACGGGCTTAGTTGCTCCGCAGCATGTGGGATCTTCCCGGACCAGGGCTCAATCCCGTGTCCCGTGCTTTGGCAGGCAGATTCTTAACCACTGCGCCATCAGGGAAGCCCTGCATTTTGATTTCTTATAACCAAAAAGGATAACCTATCTCAGATATCTACAATTTTTGCCATAGTAAAACATGTCAAAATGTTCAAAGATTTCACCTTTAGACAGGAGAACCAGTCAAAATTAGTGAAAAGACTATATTACGGATTATTTTGAAGAATATGCATTTGAATTAGTTTAAATTTTTTAAGTGACTCAAAATAATCTAATAAAGTTACCTTATACTTCAGTGATTACTTTGCCTGTGTTTATTATTATTCATATGTAAATAAGAATTTCTGGAATAACTAATAATGTATAATGCAAAATGAATAATTAATAAAGCAGGCTATTCTTTAATAGTATAAACATTTCCCAGAAATCTTGATTATGACATCAATCACTTAAGAAAGAAGTAAAAAAAAAAAATTCAGCCCAGCCAAAACCATCAAACCATCAAAAATATCAAATGAATGAAAATCAAATTAACGAAGGTTTAGTACAACTAACATACATTATACAAAGAAAGTGACCCCAGGCGCTCACTACTTGACCTATTTCAAATCTCATGAACTGGATTGACTTTTAAAATCAACAGCTATAAGAACAACTGTGGTCTCTGACTACTTGTAGTCACTCAAATATGGAAGTATAATGGCTATTTGATCACATAAAGATATTAAAATAGCATAATAGCAGTCATCAAAATAAAGTCTGTAGGTCTATCACGTCTTTTTTTTTTTGCAGTATGTGGGCCTCTCACCGCTGTGGCCTCTCCCGCTGTGGAGCACAGGCTCCAGATGCGCAGGCTCAGCAGCCATGGCTCACGGGCCCAGCCGCTCGTGGGATCTTCCCGGACCAGGGCACGAACCCACGTCCCCTGCCTCGGCAGGCGGACTCTCAACCACTGCACCACCAGGTAAGCCCTGTCATGTCTATTGAGAAATACTGTAATTAACCTCCTTTCTCTTATGCAAGCTAATGAAAAGGACTCTAGGTTCACTTATTCATCAACTATGTACTGAAGATCTAGTATATACTAGCCATTGAGGAACCTAAGAGAAATAAGATGTCATAGTTTAACCATAGGTTATAATTTATTTAAAATTAAGACTTAAAGCCTGAAAAAATACAGAGTTGAAGGAGACCTCAGAGGTCATCTAATTCTAACCTCTCATTTTAATCCCCAGAGCAGTCAAAAGATTTGTCCAAATTAAGTGCCATTTGGTGTGTTTAAAAGTTAGAAAAGAATGATGCATAATTTATGCTCTTTTGACATATATGTAAAGTCTAGTGCATTAATTTATGTAGCAACCATTTATCACTTCACAACCTCATAATTGTCTATGCCATTCTTTGGCTCAAAATAGGTTTGTTTGCTGTTTCCTTGAAGTAAAATCTCTGACTGAACATCCACTTTGCTAATTAATAGCTAATTTAATCAAGGCTATATGCTGATTCTTCTTAGGACTTGTTAATTTGGTTATGTGTCATGGTCTTAAATCTGACTAGGCATCTCATAAATACACTTGAAGTAATCTAGGCAAGACATCACAGCTAAATCAAACAAAATCCATTAGCCTTGCTAGAAGAACTACTCAGCCTTAATATCCTACTGAAAATGAATCTGTAGAACATGGACCTTGTTGATAGCTATGCAGAATTATTCCATGATTGTTCAAGGATCATTCAATTTTTTCTCTCTCTCTCTCTCTAATTATCTCCATATCAGCTTGCCCTGCATCAGCAGCTAAAGTCCATTCTCTGCTCATGTTCAGCCGAGTATAACTATTTTGAAAAAGACATTATCTATGGTGACTAGAAGATCTTGTTAATCTTCTTCCAGACAACCTCAGTTTCATTCAGATATTCATTACTCAGGCAGGGTGATCCTGTAAGCAGCTGAAAGATAAATCTGCATTAGTTTAAGTCAGTCATGTTTTTCCCATTCTCCTCCCCAATGATAAGTGTGCCCATAGCTGTGTAAAAGGAAGTCTACAGGCATCTCTCTGGGAAAGGTTTCTATAGCTAGATGGTTAGCTGACCCCTAAAGTTTAATTTTCCCCTTTCATAGCAGGTTTCTAGGAAACAGCTGACTATCCAGGCACCATATTTCCAATCCCCCTTTTCATACATAGAATTATGTGGTTAGTTCTAGCCAATGGAATGTGATCAGAAGATACTCACATATGCAGCCTGCATTCCCCACCAACTCTTCCCCATTCTGCAGCAACCTTGGATGTCATGTCTGAAGAAGGCAGCATCATATAACTCTCCAGTCTGAGGTTTGACCAGAAGTATCTGCACTGGAATTTGCATGAGTGAGAAATATTATGTGAAGATACTTCTCTAAATCCTACTTCTTATTCAAGGAACAGAGGCAAGATGTGGTACAGAAGAAAGAGTAAAGTTATCTAGTCTTCATCTACATATGCAAGCACTGTAGATGTTTTAGTCTGGATACTTTTTTACTCCAGGCTTTGGTTTCTTCATCAGTAAAATTACAGGGTTTGGACCAATGGTCTTTAAACGTTTTATAGGCGTTACATTCTATGATCTAGGATGCCAATGTATCAGTTATCCATTGCCACAATATTCATTAGTATTGAATATAATCTACTCCTATCCTTGTGAACTCTCAAAGGTGATGAGGCAGATCCTTCTTAGGACAGGGCTTTACAGTGAGCAAAAACTGCTGGAAGTGGAACGAAAATCAAGCAGGATGGGACAATGGAGGCAAAGAAAAGAAAACATCCAGATAAAGTGCAGGAGAGAAAAAGAACCAAGAAATCTCAAAAACCAAGGCACCATATTTTTTAATACCATGTGAAAACAATTGAAGAGCGTGCTCAGTAAAGTTAGAAAATCCATCTAAGCCAAGTCTCCTTCTGAAGCTCTGGAAAACTAACTCACATAAACTAAACTTCACAGAAAATTATGAAGGTCAAATCCCATGGTAAGTTACTGTAAGAAAAAAAAAAAAGAGAAGAAGTAGAATCACAGTCCCATAAATAATTACCATATTCCAGTAACACACTCAAAAAACCAGATCAAAACTATAATGTAGCATTTTAAAATGAGCTAAAAGACATTAAGAAAATGATGGTACAAGACATGAACAACAGATCTAAATAAGAATTAGAAAAATTTGGAAATGAGATGATATATTTAAAGAAAAGTTGAAAATAAAGGAAAAAATATCATTTTAGAAATGAAGACTCACAAAATAGAAGGATCACAAAAGTAAATAAACTCAACAAAAAATGCCTTAAGAAATTGGTAAAAAGAATGAAACATCTGATGCAAGAGGGAAGAGATATGGGAACATATGTATATGTATAACTGATTCACTTTGTTATAAAGCAGAAACTAACACACCATTGTAAAGCAATTATACTCCAATAAAGATGTTAAAAAAATGAAACATTTGAAAATCAAAAGTAAATGAAGAGAGAGGAGGGAATGGAGAGTTACTGTTGAATGGGCAGAGTGTTTCAGTTTGGAAGATGAAAAAATTCTGGAGGTGGATAGTGGTGATGACAGCACAACATTGTGAATGTGCTTAATGCCACTGGGTTGTTCACTTAAAAATGGTTAAATGGTATATTTTACCTTGTGTATATTTTACCTCAATTTATAAAAACAAATGAAGAAAGAGGTTGAAAAATAAAAGGGAAAAAGAAGAAGTGACAAATATTATTGATAGTCAAAAAGTTTCTGAAAAAGAAAAAAGACAAGAAAATAAACATAACACTAAGATTCAAGAAAACTTTCCTGAAACTGAAAAAGAAAATTGGAACAACATGTTAGAAGAATGCACGTACCTGAGAATACTGACTCAGAACAACCAGTATCTACACATAATTTAGTAAAACCAATGGGCTTTTGAAAACAGAAAAAAATCCTTTTTGCATCTATGCTGAAATAGCACATGATTTATAAGGGGAAATAAAGAGGCTTTTTTGACAGGAGCATATAATACCAGGAAAAAAATGAAGAACACATTGAAGACACTCAAGGGAAGAGAATGTAAAATGTATAAAGACCATTGACAAATTGCTGTCAACATGTAGGAACTCAGGGAATTTCATTCCCATAGGTCTTCCCTTTAGAATTTACGAGAGAGTGAGCTTCAGACAGTTAAAAGGACTAGAAGGACATGGACATAAGGACTGGGGTTGAACACTAAATATGTCATTACTTACAGAACTAAAATTTAATGAGAAAGTTGTTCTAGATGGTAAAGAGCATAGGAGCTGATAATATAGATACAACAATCATGAAAATGGTAGGGGAAGAATAGGGTGAGAAGATGGAAACAAACCTAACTGCTTTCAGTAATCATGACGGTGATCTCAATAGACGCTTTGTTATTCTGAGACTGTCCATGTGTAACATGATATAAAGGAAGTGAGTAATTCTGGGACATTCTAATTTGTTCATCCTCTAAGTCCTTGAGAACTAAGATTCTCATTATAGACAGAAGAAAATACAGATGGAATATAGACAAGGTAAAGGATAAACCCTGTAGTCCTGTGTTTGAATTGGAAATATTAGAGAGAATTCTCTGAAAAAGCCTAGAAACAATGATAAGCCTAGTTCCATTGAGTGATCCTAAAGCATACATCCTATTAAAAAACTATTTCTTTTAAAAAACACCTGTGCTTCTTGGAGAAATGGCTGATTCTAAGTCAGGAGCAAGAAATATACAAGATGACCTGAAATATCTTGACGTACCAGAGAGCAAGGAAAGACCATTCTATAATGTCAGAAGACTTTGGAGCCAACTTGAAAGAAGCGCCCATTGGCCAAAAGCAGGACAAAGAATATCAAGAAGGATAAAAATAATAATCAATAGAAACCCAACCAATATATTTATATTTTGTAATGATATTTAAGATAATCTAATTGGTCATCTGCACAGAGTAACAGAGAACTGCTTCATTATCTTGAAAATTGGGTAAATAGAAAAAGAATCATATGCTTATGCTTCCACTCCTATCTGAATTGGGTAGCCAATTAGTAGATGAGAGAAAGCATCTCCTTATAAAATTATGCCAACCAATAAATGAAAAAGAAGTGATAGAATTAAGTATTACATTTTTTGCAACCTCAGTGAATTAATATACCTAAACTTTGAACATCAACTGCTATAAACATTACAAAAGAGCAAAAATCAAATATAATGAACCTCTTGGTGGAAACCATAGTATTGTCGAAGAGATTGAACCTGAGTCTTATTGTCAGGATCCAGCTGCCAATCTCCAGGAAATACAAAGGACAGAGGAGCATGTTGAACTGTACTATGAGTATGAGTCAGCAAAATCGGGACTGTTGCCTCTGGACAGGTCAAATGCTCCGGGTTCTTCACAGATATATTATAAGAAGAAGAAAGAAATGGTTGAGGAAGATATAGATTAAAAGAGGCATAAAAGAGGGGTAGGGGAGAGAAAGATTGGGAGTTTGGGATTAGCAGAGGCAAACTATTATGTATAGAATGGATAAACAACAAGGTCCTACTGTATAGCACAGGGAACTATATTCAATATCCTGTGACAAACCACAATGCAAAAGAAGATGAAAAAGAATATGTGTGTGTGTGTGTGTGTGTGTGTGTATGTGTGTGTATGTAACTGAGTCACTTCGCTGTGCTGCAGAATAACACAACATTGTAAATCAACTATACGTCAATAAAATTTAAATAAAGAGGCATAAAAGATGCATCAAGTTTTATAAAATGGGCAAGGCTGAACTAAAGATGCTCACCTGGGTGATAAAACTATAAAGAAATGCAAGGAAATGCTCACTATACACAACAGGATTGTGGTTACTTTTGCAGGGAGGAAAATGCTGTGATTGGAACATGTTCCTGGAGGTATATCTGGAAAGGATGCTGTATTAGTCAGGGTTCTCTAGAGAAACAGAACCAGTTGGATATATAGAGAGACAGAGATAGAGCTAGAGATGAAGATGGAGAGACAGAGATAAAGATATAGGTATATAAGTTCATGCAATTCTGGAGTCTGAGAAGTCACACAATCTGATCTGTGGTCTTAAACTGGAGACGCAGGAGAGCTGATGGTGTAAATCCCAGTCTGAGGGTCGGGAGAACATACAATATGTTCCAGCTCAACAGCGAGGCAGGAGCAAAGGGTCAAGTACCTCCTTTCTCCGCTTTTTGTTCTATCCACACCCTCAGTGGATTGGATGGTGCTCACCCACATTGAAGAGGGCAATCTACCTTACTGAGTCCACAGATTCAAATGTAATCTTGTCTGGAAACGTCCTCACAGACATGCCCAGAAAGCAATGTTTAATCTGGGCATTCTGTGGCCTGTCAAGTTAACACATAAAATTAGCCATCACAACTGGCAATATTCTATTTCTTAAAATGAGTGGTGTTTCAAGGCTGTTGCCTTATAATAATTTCCTAAACTATACATTTTTGTGTATGTGTTTTTCTGTACCTGTGTTTTATCTTACAATAAAAGGTAATAAAACAAATAAAATACAAGCATATCCCATATCAAATATAATTTATATACCTATATGAAAGATACATTGTGTAGGCAAGAATATTTTTTAAATGAATCATTTTTTAAATGTTCCAACCTGCTGTGCAGAGCCCAGGATTCTTAATATAATAGAGAAAGTATTATTAATAATGTAGCCTCTTTTTTTTCTTTTTTTGGCCATGCCACATGGCTTGTGGGATCTTAGTTACCTGACCAGGGATGGAACCCGTGCCCCTGCAGCAGAAGTGCGGAGTCCTAAGGACCACCAGTGAATTCCCAATAGTGTAGCCTCTTTAAACATAGGCAGTATCTCGAATATCTTTTATGTTATCCCTTGGGCCTAGAACAATGGAGAGAATCTAACAGGTACCATTTACTGAGAGATCACAGTGTTGTCGGCCCTATGCCAATTGCTCTACGTGAATTAGCTCATTTAATCCTCCTACAACCTTAAAAATAGTGATTGTAATTACTTTAAAGAATATTCCAGATAAGGAGACTGAGGCTTAGAGAGGTAAAGTCCCATGCCTAAGTTCCTCCGACTTAAGTGGCACAGCTGGAATTGGAACCCCTATACTCTAGAGCAGGTTCTACCTCTGAAGTCAATGTTCAACAAATACTTGTCTAATTGAATTTTTTTCAGTGAAAAACATTTTGTCCACCTACTTTCTGTTCACTGCATCACACTAGACACACAAAAAATCAGATAATTATATTTGTGTTGGACTTAAAATTTTATACGAAATTAATGTAAATAATATATCAAGTTAATGAAACACAATGTATCAAACAACATTTCGTAATTTTTACTGTCAAGATGAATCTTTGACTCAGGTGATTTTCATAATTTTAACTGCTTATTTAGGTAAATATAGGAAGTCAATACTGTACAGAAAAATATATAATTATTTTTATCAAATTAATAAGCATGAACCTTTTGAGTGGGGGTATCTTAAAAAGTTGTTCTTGGGCTTCCCTGGTGGAGCAGTGGTTAAGAGCCTGCGTGCCACTGCAGGGAACACGGGTTCAAGCCCTGGTTTGGGAAGATCCCACATGCCGCGGAGCAACTGAGCCCGTGCACCACAACTACTGTGCCTGTACTCTAGAGCCCGCGAGCCACACAACTGAGCCCGCAAGTCACAACTACTGAGCCCGTGTGCCACAGCTACTGAAGCCCGTGCACATACACCCCATGGCCCGCAACAAGAGAAGTCACCACAATGAGAAGCCCACGCACCACAGCGAAGAGTAGCCCCTGCTCATCACAGCTAGAGAAAGCCCACGTGCAGCAACAAAGACCCAATGCAGCCCAAAGTAAATAAATAAAATAAAATTAATTAATTAAAAAAAAGTTGTTCTACTCAAAACAGCATTTATATCATCCAGTTTAACCTTAGGTGTTCTAAGAACAATTCATATAGACTAGATTATTGGATAATGAACTATCCAGAAGAATGAAGACTCTCAAAATACCCTTATGTGTAGTTGTTTGAGGATAACGAAAGTTCACAGTATTACTGGGAAAGGTAACCCAAGGAATTATGAATGTGAATACCTGAACTAACCTCCTCAATTAATAATTTTCTGGTGCTTTATTAAAAGAGGGAGCTATAAGAAAAATTCCACTCAAATAAGAGCCACAGTGGGAATTATGAGTTGACTGTTGAATATTTCAATTTCAGTAAGATGAATGATTTTAATAAAATTGTACATGGAATACTACATTCTAGAACCTCACTATATTTAAGGATACTTTTACATTATGCAATTAAACTTTGGAATCTATTATACATAAGTATCAAATGGTCTTTATTTCACAGTGAGGTAGTTATGGTCACATTCTATATTTGCTATTACAAATATTATTACTAACCTCATTAGAAACCATTTGCTTTCTGTTATTATCATTTGTATTGGGTTATACCCAGTAATATTTTGTGTGTTTTGTTACTGTTCCAGATTCTGGATCAGTTTAAAAATTCACTTACCTTATGATATCAATCTACCACCCTGTGACACCTTTTTCTTTCTTCCTTTCCTTCTACCTGTCTTCCTTTCTTTCTGTCATCTATTGATCAAATAATTATTAACTGCCTATAGTATACCAAACCCTATGCTAGACGAATACAACATGATTCTGCCTTCACGTATCTTAACGTAGGGGGGGATACAGCAAATACACAGGTGCATATCACAAAATGTGATATTTGCAAAGTAGAAATAAACTCTGGATGGTTTGGGAGCATAAGGAAGAAGCTCCCAAGCATAAGGAAGAAGCGTTGAGCTAAGCCTGGTGGGGGGGGGTGGAGAGTGGCACACTTCTTTGACATCACCACCCTCAACAATGAGGGCAACTCTTCCAAAGCCAGTAGAGAGAATCAAAATTCTCTCAAATGTCTGCAACCAGACCTGTTTCCTTCCATAGCCTCCAACTCATTGCTCTCCTGAGCTCGGCTACCCTATTTAAAGCACCACTTTAAAAATGTTGCCCTTAAAGGACTAAGATCAGGAAACTGACAGCTCACAAAGTAGTCTGCTGGCACCAGGGCTCAAAAGAACAGCCCCTAAAAGCAGAGGCTCCACTCGTTAGCCCAAACACAAGTTGTTATAATCCCTTGCAGCCTCCTGTGCTTATATAATACAGGCCTTCTTCGATTACAAGACACTTTGAAGATCTCACCTTCTCCCATTACTTGTCTTCTACGTAAAATGCCCACAGATGTGAGTCTGTTAGAATGTGTGAGAACTGCAGTTGATAATTTATAAACCAGTACTTCCTAAGGTTTAAAATTTGGGGGAATTCAGTGGCACTGAAAGAGGGCCTGTTGCTGCGGGAGCGCCCCCTACTGACCATAAGGAGAAGTGTTATAAAACCGGAGGTAGAAGCTGACAGGTCTGGAAAAAATATTCAACACTTCCTGTCTAATAACAAGTATTTATTGAGTGTTATTTTGTGATACAAGAGGACTGACATTATATGTGCAAATGGCCAAAGCAATTATATATCTATTTTTTAATTTTAAAAACTAACACATTTCGGGACTTCCCTGGCAGTCCAGTGGTTAAGGCTTCACCTTCCAGTGCAGGGGGTGCAGGTTCGATCCCTGGTCAGGGAGCTAAGATCCCACAGGCTTCCCAGGTAAAAAACAAAACAAAACATAAAACAGAAGCAATATTGTAACAAATTCAATAAAGACTTTAAAAATGGTCCACATCAAAACACAAATCTTTAAAAAAAAACTAACACATTTAATCATTTGACCCCTTCTAGAACAACAATCAGTCACAAAAGGAACTTGTGGTTTGGCTGAATTCAAGCATCATGGGAGTGCTTTGTTTCTGTTTTGTTTCTTCTCTAAATGTAATCAGGTTATGTACTAACTGAACAAGAAGAGAAAGACACAAGAGGGCACCTAAATAGACCATGTTCTTGCATGGGGACATTCAATAATATGAAATTGCCAACTGCCCCAGATACTTCTATAAATGTAACATATTCTTAATCAGAACCTAAATTGAATTCTTTAATAAATATGACAAGTTGACTCTATAGCTCATCTCTAAAAGAATAGACAAGGCAGTTTTTAGTCGATAAACCAAGTATTAGAACACAATAGAAAGCTATAGTAACTAAAACATCATGGTACTGGCAAAGTCAATACACCAGAGACAGACCCAGGTGTTTGGGGGAATTTAGAATTTGATATAAGTATCTTTTAAATTAATTGGAAGAGGATTCAATAACTGATGTTGAGATAATCAGACATAATGCCTATCTTAAGACATGTATCAAAATATATTACAGCTGGGTTAAAAATCAAAGCCAAAAAAATGTCATAAAAGAAATAGAAGAAAATGTAGAATGACACTTGTACAATACTAGGAGGGAGTAGGTTTTCCTAAACCAAACATAAGTAAGCCAT
This sequence comes from Monodon monoceros, assembly GCF_005190385.1. Taxonomy (NCBI): domain Eukaryota; kingdom Metazoa; phylum Chordata; class Mammalia; order Artiodactyla; family Monodontidae; genus Monodon; species Monodon monoceros. The sequence continues at coordinate 18,311,115 of NW_021703771.1, read as the reverse complement.
AGTTTCTGGCTCCAAGAAATATGTATTATCTTACGATGTGCCACAGTATTTAACTATATGAATAGCTTTAGGGTTTTTTTTTCCCTGTTCAGTTCTGATCTCTCTATCCTTACTCTTAACACGTATTTTGCTATTTTATTGATTGGCCACCTCTTTTTTTGAGATAGATAAAATAAAGCACAAGGAAATGAATTTGCTTGGCTAATAAGTGTGGAGCCATGGACAGAGTTTCAGGAATTCAAAGGCATAAGTTGTCCTTTTAGATACTTGGACTTCCTCAAAGTAGTTCAAAACCCACAGACGCTAGCTGGAGTATCTAGGTGTCTGGGACTTGTTTTGAATATGTTATTTTTCCCAAAAAACTTTTATCCCAGTCCAGAAGACCAACCCCCAACCCCGCAAAAGAGCAAGGAGTAGAGACTAAATCCTCTTCATTTTTAGAGAGAGAACAGGTAAGAGGTAAAAGGCTTCAGCTGCCAGAAAACTCACTTTAAAGCTGATGTGTATGGGCACATTAACAACCACACTAATCTGTGGAAGAAGGCCACTTACAACGCCACTGTCAGAACTGAGTAAGGAATCAGCTGAAGAAGCCACTACCTGAAATTTAACATCCAGTAATCCCTCCATCAAAAGACCCTTGAGCCACTGTGTGAAGGAAATGGGTCTAGACAGCCACTCTCCAAGAATGTGCCATTGTGTGTGTAGCAGATTGAGTTCACACTCCACTCCTGGTTCACAGAGGAGGGCCAGTGTCCCAGGGGGCCACCAGCCAGGATGTGGGGGGTAAAATAAGTCCTTTTGGAGGGAGCAGTGTTCTTCTGGGAACTGCATCAGCACACCAGCTGAGCAACGCATGCAGAAGTTTTGAATGAAGTTAGACAAGAAGATAAATTGGACGTGATTTTTCCAATGTGTAAAGGGTGGGCATCCACCACATTTCCGGACTGTCATATTTCTAGGCAATTCTGCATAATGATCAATGTTTCTCTGTGAGATTCACATGAGGAAGACTTGTCTGTGCCAGTTACATATGGGAATTCTGTGACTATGCCTACATTACTATATTTTAGACACTACCTGCATGATTTGATTGCACTTGTATATCTATGACTCCATTCCATTTATATTCAGATGGGAGGATAGAAAATAGGGACAGGAATTAATCTAGATGTTTCTAAGTGGATTTGAAATACATTAGGGGGAAAAAAACACCTCCTGCCAAAACAAATTTTTTTCTTAATTCATTACCAAAGAAACTTAAATCCCACCTCTTTCATGAAGAATTTCATTGCTTAAAAGAAAAAAAAAAAGTCAGTAATTTCACCCAAACCCCAAGCTGTGCAAATTCATTTCCCATGATTATACATTTACTTAATACTTAAGGGGATATGTTATTTGCCTATGACTAATACAAGTACCTTCATATTCGAGGTGTTTAATCTAAAGGATAGTTTTCTTATTTTTTCATATTGCTGCCTGGATTTTAAAGAAGAAAATCATGAAAAAGTGTTTAAAATAAAAATTTCCCCACAATTTACCTTTTTCCAGCTTTGACAGAAATAATGCTGCTGTCATGGGCTTCACTAATGCAAAGTTCTTTTCCCCATCAGAAAAAACATGGGATTGAATAAAAGACCTTGATTTTATGCCAGTGAGATGCATGACAGATGTCTAACCTACAGAACTGTAAGATAAGAAACTTTTTGTTGTGTTGTTGTTTTGGCCGCGCCGTGCAGCATGCAGGATCTTATATCCCCAAACAGGGATTGAACCCAGGCCCCCTGAAGTGGATATGCAGAGTCCTAACCACTGGACCACCAGGGAATTCCCAAGAAATTGTTTTAAGGTACCATGTTTGTGATCATTTGTTTCAGCAACAATAGAAAATGAATACTAATAGTTGCAGAAACCAGGGCCATTAGTCATAGAGCTAAAGCAACACACCAGGCCCAAGACTCAGAGAAGCTAAGGAAAACCCAAGGGGAGGTAGGGCAGTTGAAGCCCAGCCACTGCTTTGTTCCGGGGTGAGTCAGCACATCAGCAATCCTGTGTGTGTGAGTGTGAGAGTGAGTGTGTGTGTGTGTGTGTGTGTGTGTGTGTGTGTGAGCTACAAAATAGCTGCTGCTTCCTTTTGCTTCCAAATCTCCCAAGAAGCTCCCGTGTGGTTCATGCCATACAAGAAAGAGGATTCTGGGAAGTTTAGTTCAATCCAGCCAAACTGACACATCACAAAGCCATTTAATAGGTTTTTCATGCCATAAACTTCTCTGATTTTCCTTCCTTTCTTCCTTTTGAGAAAATTAATATCAAACTGATTTCAAAATGTTTATCTTAAAATGTTTAAATGAATTCAAGGTGTTTTATTTAGGAAGAGAAAAAGAAAATACTCCCCATGAGTCTAGAGTACTATGCATACTATGCATACGTATTAATGTATGTTTTACATACTAATTTACTTAGTTATTGACTTACAAAAGGTGAGCTTCATCTAAGCTAACAACAGGTTCCTTACTGAGATCTAGGCAGTTTCCAAATGAGTGTTTTACGAAGATGCATGGTTTCCTGCAAATTGTCACTACCATAAAAAATTGTCTTCAAAGATGCAATGCATAGAACCTGGAAAATTAATAAAGTTACAAAAGGCAGAAAGAATATTTAGGTTCTAGCCCCCTCTCCACTCTGTCTGAGGAGGGCAGGCATATTAAAAAAATCACCTATTTCTCTGAAATTTAATTTTCTCATCCACAAAACAAGAATGAACTCTTCAGCTACCTTCAATTCCAGGAAACATAACTTTGAGTTACCTACGATTTTCTGAAGTTGAAGGTATGTAATGGAAAGAATGGTTACTACGAGGTGGTTGTTCTGAACATGTTTCTTAACTGCTTGATATAATCAGCCACTATCTATAAAGAAAACAGCCAGAAGAGTGACTAGATAGATAGTAGCCATCAAGGTCTGTTTTTCAAAAAACTAAATAGAACAGTGAGATCCCTGGACGCACTAAAGTTGTAGTCCCTCTCTGTGGGGCAATCACAAGCCTTTGAAACACGTGAAAGGAAACTGACCTTACCCTGAAAAGTAACATAGCAATGTTAAAAGAACCACAAGTATGTAGTAGATCAAGAGAGTAAACTCTTTGAATCTCTACTGTTTTACAATGAGCTGTAGTGACCTCAATCAGGTATGTGCTTTTCTGATCCACAACTCTAAAAAAGCAAATTTTGACTGTAAAATGTATTAAGAATTTAACTTATTTGCCCTATGTGTTATCTGAAAGGGGGCGGTGGGGAAACCTGCTGTGAAAACATTAAAAAAGAAAAAAAAGTTTGACCACATTCAAAGAGTAAGTAAGGCACACAAGGACAAAAGGATAATGATTTTTTTCTCCTATACTCCTGGCCTGAACATAAGTCCGCCTAAAGCCCCCCTTACCAGATGGCTAACCCAGCGAGGGAAGACAGCCAACTAGATTTCAAATGTGAGAGTGATTTTTTTATTTAAATGAAAGATAGAAACTGCCTCAACTCCATTATATCTAAGAGGAGAGCTCAAGTGTTCAGCAGTGTGGGTCTGGTCTGAGTAGGGAGTTTGTCTTTTTTTGAATAGAAATCATATGTAAACCCAGGCAGTGACCTGAACCATTTGCTAAAACTAATTGTTGGTGGTGGAAAGCAGCGTAGGAGATTGTTAGTCTTCCCTGGCAGAAACCTGATCTGTGGAAATGGACTTCACAGGAACTGTGATGAGGTTTGCAGCTGGCAGGAGAGGACGAGAGTGTGGACACCTGCGTCCCCATCTTCCCTTTGGCAGCGCAATCGAGACACTGAAACAGCTCTGGGAGGTGGCCAATGGCCCAGAATGCAGATTTGGCATTCTTTTCCTCCCCAGCCCCTCCTCAGCCCAGGATATGACAACAAAAACTGAAGCGGGTGTATTTCTAAGAACCTATATTCTCAAAAAATTATTTAAGGAGGTGGCTATTTTGAACTATGATGAATATAAGTACATTTAAGATATACCATTGACAAGTTAGAAAACCACCAAGTAAGGCCAGATGTATAAATTGACTTGATGTTTTAATTTAAAACACCAGCATCCAGTTGAAAGGTCTATTAAGATATGAATCAACTCACAGAGAATTCATACACAAATGAGGCTGACCTCTTATTCCTGGAACCTAGAAATGATTGCCTTTTTTTTTTTTTTTTTTTTGCGGTACGCGGGCCTCTCACTGTTGTGGCCTCTCCCGTTGTGGAGCACAGGCTCCAGACGCGCAGGCTCAGTGGCCATGGCTGACGGGCCCAGCCGCTCCGCGGCATGTGGGATCCTCCCAGAGCGGGGCACGAACCCGTGTCTCCTGCATTGGCAGGCGGACTCTCAATCACTGAGCCACCAGGGAAGCCCATGATTGCCTTTTTAAATGATCATTAACTGGGACTTCCCTGGTGGTCTAGTGGGTAAGACTCCATGCTCCCAACGTAGGGAGCCAAGTTTCGAGCCCTGGTCGGGGAACTAGATCCCACATGCATGCCGCAACTAAGAAGCCTGCCTGCCACAACTAAAGATCCCGCATGCCACAACTAGAGATCCGCATGCCTCAAGGAAGATCCTGCGTGCTGCAACTAAGACCCGGAGCAGCCAAATAAATAATAAATAAATATTTTTTAAAATAAATAAAATAAAATGATTATTAACTAATCTATACATCATCAAGATAAGAGGACTTCATTAGTTAAGACATTGTATTATAAAAGTAAACTTTTGGTTTTATGTTAGTTATGACAATATTTGAGAATCCAGTTGTGTTCTATAAGCTATAACATAAAGTATCCTATGTTTTAAATTGTTGTGCGACATGTAAAATTTTTGCTAAACTGCTGTTACATTCTTTTCTGATTTAGCTTTTGTCCACTAATACCTAGAAATTCCTCCCCCCCGGCCCCGCCCCAATCAGCACTGCAGATTCTGTATGAATCTGCTGTTTCAGTGTTAGTGGACATTACCGTGGCTTCTTCCAGATGAGGGCGAAAGATACCTGAGCACAGCTGATTAGGGAGAACACATAATAATATCAAGTAGATATTCTAAATGTACTTTCAAGAATAAGGAGTGACGTCCCCACTACTCATACATTTATCAGCTGTTATTTAATAAGTATAAAAACCTGCGTATGGTTCTTTCACACTTGTTAGAGTTAATACTCTAGCTTTTCAACCAAACACTTACTGTCACTGTTTTACAGACAAGGAAACACAGTCCCAGAGTCCTGAGCAGAACCGGGGCTCAACAGAACCATGCTCTTTCCATGATATTTACTCATCTAAAAAAAGAGAAAAGAAAGTGAAATTACAGATACTACTTTGGGAAAGGTGTAGAGTGGTCCACCCCATGGAAAAAAAAAGTAAAAAAAATTAAAAATGGGACTTCCTTGGTGGCACAGTGGTTAAGAATCCGCCTGCCAATGCAGGGGACACGGGTTCGAGCCCTGGTCCTGGAAGATCCCACATGCCACGGAACAACTAAGCCCGTGTGCCACAACTACTGAGTCTGCTCTCTAGAGCCTGCGAGCCACAACTACTGAAGCCTGCGCGCCTAGAGCCTGTGCTCCACAACAAGAGAAACCACCGCAATGAGAAACCTGTGCACCGCAACAAAGAGTAGCCCTTGCTCACCACAGCTAGAGAAAGCCTGCATGCAGCAACGAAGACCCAACACAGCCAAAACTCAATCAATCAATCAATAAGAATCAGTGTGGTTTATCAGATATCGATCAAAAAATGTCAATATCTTTGTAATATTACAGATTACAACCCTATGAGTATGCTGCCATTGGCTTATAAAAGAAAATCCCATCTGCTGTCTGGCAGAGCTCTTTAGTTCAAAACATTTAAGAGAAAAATGTTGTGTTTTCAAGTGTTCTTTTTATAGTATATTTTAAACAAATTATGTTAGCTAGAAACACATTGTTGTTTATAAGCAATTTTTTTAAAAGCCTCCTTGATTTGCTTTTGGATTTTGTTTTCCTTTAAAATGCTTAGCAGAGGCCAGAGTAGATAGGCTAAAGTAACGGGGTGCTGTACACAAGGAGGAAGCCAGTTTCCTGGCTTCTCATCCCCATCTAAGAAAAAATGTTTCCTCTAGTGCATGCTTCTAGGTTTATGTTCCAGTTTCTCCAGCTACAACACATGACTATTATCGAATAGTTACCAGGACGTTGGCCTCTTCCTTTCACTGGTGCGCGTTTGAACCAACGTCCGTACCCAGTCTCCAACCCCTCACCTCCCGCATCCTCCAGCCTTCTCCTACAATGTGACACATTTGAAGGCAGGGCCTGTGTCTTAGCCTGCAGGACCAAGCACAGTGTCTGGCACGTGATCGAAATGAATTGAGTTAATTAATTGGAACTTGCTGTTTCCATATACCAGGTAATCCTGACTAATAGACCAGCGCTTCTCAAACTGGGCTGTGAATTGAAATCACGTGGGGAGCCTTAAAAATGCTACTGCATGGCCCCCACTTCCTGAGATCCTGATTTAATTTGTCCAGGGTGTGACCTGAGCATCAAAATGGTTTAAAACTCTGCACGTGGTTCTAACGAGAAGCCAAGAGTGGGAATAGCTGTAACGATTAGATGCTTCCCGAATTGACAGATTCTAATCCCATGTTTATTCTGTAACTGCAATGTCTTAGGTTATAATGGACAGTTATTTTCCCTCCCTTTATGATCCCATTCCCTGCTCTTTGGTAATAAGCAAAGTGACTGCTTTTTAGTTATTGGCTGCTAAACCAGTATTTAAATCAATGCAATATGAAATGCCCCCAAACTTCCAGTGGAATGTGTTTTCATTGTATTTTAAGTTGGTTTTGAGCAGCTTTTCTTTTAGAAAAAAGAAATCATTTTACAAGTCTAGGCCCAGGGAACACACAGAACATAATTTGTAACTCTCACTTACTCCCCCTGATATATAGATGTTTTCCATGCCAGTAATCTGAAAGATGTTTGTATGCTCTGGAAGACACACACACACACACACATTTTGCTAATATAATTTTATAGAGTAAGACCACACAGAGATGTTTGGGGAAGCCATTTTTGCAAATAAATTGGCATGATTCTTAAATCAATAGACAATGTTCCTCTTGAGCTCACTGGGCTTGCACACCAGAGTGAAATTAACTCCCAGTCAACTATAGGATAACATGGCTTACAAGATCCTTTGTGTTCTGGCTCCCTCCTACCCTCGTCTCTGCTGCTAGGCGACCCCTCACTTTCCCCTTCTCTCCTCACCCTCCACTCTCAGCACTTCTTACTCTGTGGAGCCATCATCCCATGAACGTGCTGCCAGTGCCGCACTAATCTCATTTATATTCTTGTCCCCATCACTAGACTGTAAGCTCCTCATGGGGCCATCCTTTGTCTTATCTCTAACACCTGGAACAGAGCAGCGGCCAGGAATACCTTTGACCTGTTAAATGATTAAACTCCAAAGTCCATGCTCTTTCTGGGACCTTTTACAAGAGCAGTCAGAGAAGGTTAGGAGGTAGATAACTTGTTCTAATCAACCACAGCTCTAGGTGTGACTTGAATACACAGACCTTGGGTCAGGGTGTTAAGTCATTCAGAGAAAGGAAAGAACAACATGAAAAGTGGCTGTGTGTTTTCAGACAGCACCAATAGACTGAAATAGCAGGAGTTCATTTATATTATTAAGTTTGCCATTGTTTTCAACACTTTCTTGGTGGAGGAACTTCAAAGAATCATCATCTCTCCGTTTTCATCTCCTTTGAAAACTGGTTGGTATTCATCTGTTTCATCTCCTTCATTTCTGCCAGAGAAGGAAAACTAGCAAACGTGTCAGGGTTTACCCACAAAGTACTCAGGCCATTTATCTGAGCGTGGATTCTCTGGTATGCATTCAGGTTGACTGGTTTACCTTGCATTGCCCTCAGGTGGTGTTTTTTTTTTTTATTTATAATTACTCACTTGCAATCAATTTGTAGCAACAAGAAGATACTCAGGACCCGGCTCTCATCTGTGGCAGACACTGCCAGCTGACCACCAAAGCTATTTCCTTGTCTTCCTGGGCAAAACAGCAAGACTACACTTTCCAATCCTTTGCGATCCTACGTGGTCACCTGACACTAGCCAATGATATATGAGTGGAAGTGATGTGAGCCCCTCCCAGGCCTGGCCCATAAAAATCTCCAATGCACGTCGTCCGATAACGCTTTTTCTTTCCTCTACCACCAGCTTGATGCCAAGTGGTGAAGACCGGCAGAACCACCAGGTGGAAAGAATCTGCATCACTGAAACCGCGCGGAGGAAAACTGCCTGCAGGAGGACTTCACGTGAGCGTGAGTAAGCACTAAACTTCCACTGCGATAATCAACTGAGATTTGGGGGTATATCAGTTACACTGATAATACACAATCGAGCCCTGGTTCCCCGTGTGACGGGGATTCTGCACAATATTGATGCAGAAATGAGCACCGCAGCTGCCGCCGGTGTCTGGGAAACTCGGCACCCTGGAACCCTCACTGCTCCCCCTCTGGGAACTGGACCCACCTGGGCAACACGCCCCAGAGCCTCTCCCTAGTTCCTATCACCTTGCTCATCAGTGGATAGGATCACCGCAGGAGCCCCTCTTTACCCACTCCCCTTTAGAGTTTAGTGGCGGGTGGGCAGGTGGGGAAAAGAATAAAGAGAACGTTCTTGAGCATCCATTATGTATCAGGTATTGTTCACACATTATCTCATCTTCAACATCACAGACCCCACAAGGGAGGCATCCTTATCCCCACTCTCCATCCAGGGAAACTAAACACTCACACAGGGTTACCAGATGGTTGTGGCAGAATCTAGATACCGAGTGGCTCTTCTGTCTAGAGGGCCAGTGATGACTCCACCCACCATGAGCCCCATACAGATACACACCCATCCTGCTTCCCTGTCACGGGGTCTCCCTTGGAGCGCGCCCCTCTTGGAAGGGCAGTGTGGGAGCCTCTCCTTGCAAGCCAAGTCGTTTCACAGAGACCAGAGTGGGTGGAGGATGTGTTACTAGCCTCCTCATTTAAAACTTGGAACACATTTTTCCATGGAAAAGAATATTATGCAGAGACATTCCATTTCTTTAAATGTATGCGAAAGCACTTTGCAAACCATGAAGAAGTATGCAGTATGCCTATAAGGACTTACTACTCTACAGTTCATTAGCACTCTAATTTTGATACTTTGTGGATTAAAGAGGCTTTTGTGAAGTAGTTGGAGAATTTAACCACTGACTGTTACATTGTCTCAAAGGAAAAGCACATTCCATAGCCAAACAGCTGACTTACAACAGACATTTGGAACCGAACGCATTCATAAACTGAGAGCAGCCTGGATTAACATGAAGAGGACACATCATCACCATCTTCATCAAGTATTATTTATTAAGAACAGTGCATAGGGTGAAGGCTTCGGGGTAGAGGAAAAAAAGAAGTGTTAATCTAATTTTTTAATGGCTAAAATTCCATATCCCCAGTTGTGAATGAACTCAAGCTGTTCCCAAACATCCCTCTCATCTTTCTCTTTATTTCCTTCCCTTCATTTTGCACTTATCTTTGACTTTCCTTTCTTTTTCTTTTCCTCTTGCCATTACATTTTTGGTCTATCTTCCCCATTTACTCACATTTATTCTTGCAAGAAACAAACGTTTTTCTAAAGCTAACATTTTCTCAGACTTTGTGATAAAGTCTAGAAATACCAAGATGAGTAAAATGCAGTTCTCTGCAAACTCCCCAACCAGTAGGGGAGGCGAGCCCGTAAACAAATAAAATTCTGTCTAGTGTGATCAACACAGAAACCTGTTGGGGGAAGTGAGGGTTTTGTCTAGGCAGGAGTTAAGGGGCAATTCAAGTTCCCTTCATGCTCACCTTACACTTGCATGCCCTTTCTCCTGCCACGGCAGTTTAAACCTTTATTACTTCTCTTCTGAACTACTTTACAGTGGTCCTAACCCGTCTCCTGGCCTCTGCCTCTCTCCACTATAATCTAATGCATATATTGCTGCCAGAAATGTTTCATTGGGACAACTTCAATTGTACAGTGCCCCCTACTTATCTCACTGATACGTTTTGCTCTCAGAGTTTTATAATAATTCCTCACATTGCATTTGGAGGCCCTCCATGGCTATATCTGTAGCCCATCCCTATACAGAGCTCCCTTATTAGTTAATCAAATTGAACCACACGTTATTCCCCAGACATGCTTCCTTCCGTATGCTATTCTGTCTTCCTGAACAGTACTCTGCAAACCACTAACATGAACTTCTATGTATCCATCAACACCCTGCCCAAAGCCCACTTACTTACAGAGCATTCCCTAATCCCCTCAGCTATGGCTCCTTTATTCCTTGTTTGGAGGAATGAACCAATGTTTGTTGAGCATCTTTTATGTATCCAGTGTGGTCCAGGGTAGTTTTCATGGACTGTCCTATTCAGCGTTCACAACATCCCTATGAAGTCACAGTGTCAGTTTCCCCACTTCTCAGGTAAAGAAAGCAAGGCTCCGAGAGGTAGAGTGGTGTGCTCTAGGTAAGGAAGTGGCAGACCCAGAATCTGAACTGCTGTACAACCAGAGTTCAAAGCCCATGTTTGTCTCTTTCTGTCAAGCCTCATTGCCTCCTTCTCTTAGAAAAACAGATTGAAAAGTGGTGTGTGTACTCACTAATGTCTTTATAATCTTGTGGATACTTTCATGTCAGAAACTTGGTCTTAAACATCTTTGCATACCAGAGTACCAACTGCTGTGTGTGGGATAGTATTGATAGAAACTTAAATAATGTGACATTGATGAAAGTGCCCCATCAGCATGACACTGGGGAGGTGGGGTGGAATCAACAAGCCCTATCTTGTTGCCATATGCAGCTTAACTCATTAAGTTATATTATTACATTACATCAGTAACCGGACCACAGAATCATATGTCCACAGACTCATCAATGCAAGGAATCAGATATGGGATGCTCACCGGTGTAATTCTCTAAAGAGATTCTAAACAGAATAGAAACTAGAGAAATGGGCCCTTGGTGTTTGCATCTGGCAAAGTTTGAGGAGGAAAGGATAGTGAGTGTCAGAAAATACTGAAAATGCTTTGTTTATTTGCTTAGATATTCAAAGTGAGCTATTTGCCAAATTTAGGGACCCGAGTACAAGACTGAGAAACAAACAAGTGTTTCTTCTCAGCCAATAATAGCTTCTAATACCATCTGGAAACCTACACCAGTTAAGAAAGAAACAAATAGGCCTTTTTTTCGCTTTCCTTCTAAGACCTCAAAGCTTGTAAATCTGGGATCTGTTGGGTAGGGAAAAGGAGAGAGTTCCAAAAATGGAGGCCCTCCATAAAACTCCAGCCCCCTGGCAACCAAGACTTCAGATCATAGAGGCAGTCAAAGATGATGTTTGTTCTGATCTCAGTGGTTCAGGAACAAAATAGAGGTTGCTGCTATCTCATTCCGCCCTGAAAGAGCGTCACTGTGACCCAATTTAGAGTTCAGTCCAACCCGGTAAATTACTATGATATTTTTATTGATACCATGAAAATGTACCCTCATTTCTCTATTGTCACTAAAGCATGTTGTTGAAACACTTAAAATATCTTGGCACGCTTTAAAAGTGATTTTTACAAAAGAGACATGAAATTCATGGTGAATTTCAGTCAACATGTCCCTCACAGCGCTTTCTCTCCCCGTCCTCAAAGCCACAGAATAAAACAAAGTGGGTCTAAACAAGACCTCTGAACATTTTCTGATGGTAAGAACATCTGGGTACCCAGGAATGGCAATCAGTGTTACAATCTTCTCTCATATCCTAATGCACACAGGAACAGTATTAAGCTAGTTTTATCATCAGATTTCACTTTTCAGTGAAGTTTTAATTACCAACCCTTACCATTTCATTTCTGCGAGGGAGTCTTGTAGTTCACCTCCCATTTTCTTGCTTTCCAAATCTTTCTCTTGGCGGGTCCCAGCCTACTCCTTTTCCTGCCTCCTCCTTTCATGCCCCATTCAGAAAGCTTCAGATTCGATGTGACTGCTCACCATTCCCTCGGCAGGAGTTTTTTTTTTGAATCCTGTATTATCCTAACCACACAACAATTTCCAGCCATCAGGCACATAATCTGAGTTGCACATTAGCCTGGAAATGGACTTTTCCCCCATTTGGTTATCTTATCCACAACATGTGCAACAATTACCTCATTCATGCTTGTGCTGGTTCCAGAGATTAACCCCCAAACTGTCATGATAAATGTACAATTTAAAAAATAGTCAGTTTCCTCAAACTTTATTTTGTCAGCACTGTTTTAAATTTCATCCCCTGTTATGACGTGGCTACTAGAACTTGTCATCTTTTATACACTCTCATTTCCAAATGCTGGAGCCAAAGATGATGTCATATGTTCTAGTAGCACTGCACTTATCTAAAGGAAAAAGCATACCAAGAACTTTTTCTAATGTTTTTATTTGTTATAATAACACACACAGCACAAGTTGGAAAACATATTTTTAAGGGAAACCAATGAGACAAGCTTTAACCTTTAACCGTGAAAAGGATTCCTTGAGTATTTCAAAGGAAAGACAAATTCTATTCCTGAGACCGATTAGGCGCTGACCGGCAGAGGTTTTCGTTTTCTTCGTGAGTGTTCAGTACAAGCAAAATCACTCCATTTATTAGTCAAGCAACAATTTTGTCATAAGCATCGTGCAGGTATCATGGAGAGTGTTAAGAAGTGAGGGATTGTGTTCATATCCAAAAGAATTTAACATTTTATCTTTTTAAGAAAAGGAAAATAAAAGAATACGAAGATTCTTCCATTTTCTAATTAACACTGGTAGCATCATATTTAATCAGCATAAATGGAAGGGGGTGTCGTGGGAAACAGAAGACCAGGGCATGGTCTTGGGAATGTGATACTGGACAAGTCTCTTGCTTTTCCTCGTTTATTAGAGATAGTCTGTTTTATCTCAAAGTGCTTGAGGAAGATTAAACAAGTAATTCATGCAAAAGTGCTTCGAAACTATAAAGTACTGCTATACAAATATATGGTATCATCTCTGCCAAGTTTCAGCCCCGCTCTTAATTTTTAAAATTATCAATAAAGATGTTAAAAAAAAATTATCAGAGTTGGCACTCTACCCCATTTACAGTTTGTACACCCTTCTCTCCCAGCAGTGACCACCCTGTCCTGTAATCACATCTATCTGATTGTCCCTCCTACTAGCCTGCAAGATCCTTCAATTCATCTTTATAGCTCCAGTGCCCAGGGCAGTCTTGGTACATGTCTGTTGAATGATTTACTTTCCAAGTGAATGCTTATATGGAGCCCGCAATTTTCATTAACTCATTTCTCATTTTCCGTCTTTCCATTAAAGCCTAAAGCTCTTGTCTTTGCCTCACTACTATACTGTCTACAAGAATAATGTTAATTTTTGTTCTACCTCCCAAACCGCCTCTTCTTCTTCCGTACTTTTCTGTGGAATTTTACCTTTGGCCAAGAAGAGAGAATTGTTACCATAACTGAAGCCACCACATGTAGGAAATTTCACTGAAGTCTTATGAATTACTCTTTCAAATTCATGGAAATTTTGAATGGAAACTCATGTTATAACTGAATTTATCTTAATAAAAATAATATTTTTTCTCCTAAGTATTTGAGTAAAATGGGGGTTTCAGAAAAATGAGCCCACATATTCAAAGACCCAATATCTTGGCTATACAAAGCACAAGAATAATCTATATTAAAAGTTTTATTAATGTATAAAGATTAAGGAGGAAATTTGATCTCAAAAGTAAATGTAATTTAACTGTATATTCTGAGCATATACCATTACCACCAAACAAATTAAAAAGTCTGGAGAACGTAAGTAAGCCATTTTTTTTTTAAATCACCTGGGAAGGCGTTTGTTTAATAGAATGAACAAGCCTACTCTTGCATTCTCATTTAATTGGTCTGTTAGACCTCATGAAAGCATTTTTTAAGCTTCCAGTGTGCTTCTACTGCACAGTCAGGGTGGAGAATTTCTGAAGCACACCCAGAACTGAGAAGCACAGAGGAAAATGTAACCTAAGAACCTGGGAATAAGAAACAAATGCCTCCTATGAGTTAAACTCCAAAATAGGAATCCAAAGTTGCAGAGTACAGATACCTAACTTAGAGAGAGAGAATGGCTCTCAGATGCAGGATTTATGATTAGGGTGTTGATAGGGCTAAAGAAAGGATATTTCAGTCAGAAGAGGCACTGATCACCCGAGGAAGCATGGGGAAAAGAATCAGAAAGATCAATATTGACAGAATGAGGACAGCATTGTTCTAGGGAGAGGAACTCTGACCTCCAGGTATACCCTCCATGGAGGAGGCAACCCCATCCTTGGGTGAGGCACAGGGGTCTTAGATTCAAAATAACCTCGGGCTAAATCCTGGCTTTAATCACTTATCAGCTGTGTGATCTTATGTAAATCACCTAACCTCTCTGATCTTCAGATCCTCCTCTGAAAAATAGTTTTATCATATTCAAATGTAAATCCATGTAAATTAGCACAATGTCTCCTATATAGTAAAAGCTCAATACTGATGGCTATTATTATTGTTGTTATTATTAGCTATTGTAAGTTGATGACACAGTTATTGAAATCACTCAGTTAACACTCTCCTTTGTTTTCACACTTACTAAGCAACTATCTAATTGTAACTTTGCTTTCCATAAAGGTTTATCTATTGGGAAAGAATGTAATGATCAGTGATCAGAAGTGGCTGATCAACTGAATAGCTCTATTTCTCATCAGAAATTAATAAATTAGAATTTTTGTTTTTATATATCAGTCTTTTGTGACCGTGGTTACTGAGTTTCCTGGAATAAAGTTACTTATACTTAATTTTAACATCAAATGTTTTAGCTTTAGCCTAATGTTAAGAATTAGCCCCTGGGCTGTAAAAACTGACCAGAGACCTCCTTGGATAACACTGGGCCTAACCTAGACAAGGGCCCTTCTCATTCTAGTTGCCTACTGCTCCAAACTGCGACACATGTGCTTAAAGAAAAAAAATATATATATATTTTAATTTTTTTTATTTTTATATTTTAATTTTATTGGACTACAGTAGATTTACAATATTGTGTTATTTCAGGTATACAGCAAAGTGATTCAATTATACATATACACATATTCATTTCTTTTTTAGATTCTTTTGTCATGTAGGTTATCACAGAATATTGAGTAGAGTTCCCTGTGCTATATAGTAGGTCCTTGTTGGTTATCTATAAAAATTTTTTTTTCAATTAGATCCTCAGGATTCTCCCTATAAAATGAAGATAACTTCTTTTCCATTTAGAAAAGACCCTTTACCATTTCTTTTAGGGTAGGTTTAGTACCGATGAACTCTTTATTTTTGCTTCTCTAAGATGTTCTTTCTCTCTCCTTAGATTCTATTGATAAATGACAGTCTTGCTGGGTAGAGTATCCTAGGTGTTAGTGGTCTCAAGCAGCAGGGAAGGAGGGAAGGGACAGCACGAGAAGGAAATGTCAGCTGGTTGTCACAGAGAGAAAAGAGAATTCAGGCTCCAGTGTTGCTGTTTCTGGAGTGGGCACTCATCTTTAACGCATATAATGTGCAGACTATCTGCATTATGATTTTTGAGGTTTTTTCCTATAATATTGGGGGGAGAGGAAATTTCTTACAAATTAATCTTTAATTCTGTTTTGGTATATTTTTTCTCTCTGTCCTAAAGAGTACAAACAGCATTTTCTTATTCCCATATGAAAAAATCACTCCGAATGTAAGTTGGTGCAGCCACTGTGGAAAACATTGTGGAGGTTCCTCAGAAAACAAAAAAATAGAATTACCATATGATCCAGCAATCCCACTCCTGGACATATATCAAGACAAAACCATAATTCAAAAAGATACATGCACCCTGATGTTCATAGCAGCTCTATTCACAATAGCCAAGCCATGGAAACAACCTAAATGTCCACTGACAGAAGAATGGATAAAGAAGGTGTGGTACATATATACAATGGAATACTACTCAGCCACAAAAAGAATGAAATAATGCCATTTGCAGCAATATGGATGCAACTAGAGATTATCATACTAAGTTAAGTGAGTCAGAAAGAGAAAGACAAATACCATGTGATATAACATGTGGAATCTAAAATATGACACGAATGAACATATCTATGAAACAGCATCACAGACATAGAGAACAGACTGGTAGTTGCCAAGGGGGAGAGTGTTGGAGGAAGGATGGAGTAGGAGGTTGGGTTAGCAGATGTAAGCTTTTATATATAGAATAAATAAACAATAAGGTCCTACTGCATAACACAGGGAACTATATTCAATAGCCTATGATGAACCATAATGGAAAAGGATATAATAAAAAGAATGTATATGTATGTATAACCGAATCACTTTGCTGTACAGCAGAAATTAATACAACATTGTAAATCAACTATACTTCAATTTTAAAAAAATGAAAATAAAGAAAAGAAAAATCACTCCCAGAATTTGATTTCATTTTGTGACCTCCAGTAGCAATTTATGAATGATGTGTGAATCATCTGAAATATTTTTTCTAGAAATGTCATTGAATGTTTCATTTCCAGTTGAGAAACAGCTGAAGGATTCTGTGCATACAGCATACTTATTATATGTATTACAGAATTTTATGTCAACCTTTGCATATCAAAAAGAAGTGGACATCTTCGTACTGATACACAACACACTACATGCAGAAAGAATAACCTTATCCGTGAGGAAACAGTAAAACAAAAGGAAGTGTGTATATGTGTAATTTCATTGTTGTGTTGTTGTTTTCATCATATTTGTCGCTGATCGAGAGACAGAAGGCAGTGTTGGTGGAATTTCCATGTATCTCTCAGTCATCCTTTTTGTGGGTCATAGGGCCTTTACAAACTCTGATGAATGTCATGGTCCCTTCCTCCCACAAGTAACAGACACAAAACTTTGCATTCAGTTTCTGGAGCTTATGGATCTACTGAAGTCTATCTATGTCCTAAAGGCCCAAGGTTCAGAACTTCTGCTCTAAGAAATTTCAGAATCTGCCCACAGTGGGGTCATGGTCTCTACTACAATGGATCCAGATTCACTTAATTTATTTGTGTTTGTTGGATTCAATTTGTAGATAAAACTACATTAATCTCTACCTTGTAAAAGAGGAAAGGCTAGACACCCAGTACCTGAGCTGTTTCCTCCTAAGAAAGACAGTTGAGAGCACACACCTTATGATGTCCATGAATCTGGAAAATAATGTAAACGAGCAGAAGCCATATTGACGATGTACTCACAAAACAATGTGAACAGTAGCTCTAATGTGTATTTTATTATGTTTGATCATTTTAATCTCCCAAATTGAAAGGAAGCCCCATAATATAAAAATATACATCTACATAGGCAATTATTGAAAATTTATTTCTATATGACTTGAACTTGAGGAGCCTGAAATACACTGCCTTTTCTCTTTAATCCATTGCCATAGGAACAGGGTGATGCTTTCTGCACTGGCCCCTACTTGTGGCCTCTTATAAGTATTTAGGTCTGAAGAGATACAGTTAGAACTAAATAGAATATTTCTGAGAGTATGGATTTGTACTTCCTGCCAAGCATTCTATTCTCATATACTCTTGTGACCCTATGGAAATGGGAATGATGAAAATATTTTCTGGCTTGGAGGTTAATCTATAGTTCACTTTCTCCAATGTACTCCACCAAAGACCAGATGGGATACTAAAATGAACTAGATTCTAACTACAAAGCACCCTTGTAGCCTGAGGCAGGGGAAGGCATTACAAATATGTGTGCTATGTGGAAGTCCCAGCGGGATTTCCACAAAGAGCCTGTCTGAAGGCACATGTCCACTCTGGGAAGCAAACCGCTCTGAAATTCCCAATTCACTCTCAGCACTGATCCTGCAGCCTGGGTACGAAGGCCAGTTGGAACCATGTGTATGGACTACAGCTCTAGGCAGATTGCCGTGCCCTTGCCACACCGCCTTGTGGTTCTGGTCCCAGAGCCTTCCCAGTTCCACGCTTGCAGAACAAACTCTCTAAAGCCATTGACTTTGCCTTCCAGAAAAAGTGTACCTCTTGTGATGGGGAAACACAAGCTTTGGCATCATTCAGACCCAGGTTGAATTCTGGGTCTCCCGCGTTTTAGCTATATGATTTGGAGCAAGTGACAATCTCTGGGGTTTATAACCTCATATGTAAAAGGGATAATTATACCCTTTTATCTTGCAGAATATTACAAAGATTAAGAAAATAAAGTAGCAAAGTGGTTAAGCGTTTTAAAGCTCTACATTGTCAGCTTCAGTTTCCTCATCAGCAAAGTGGAAATAACAAAACACTTACCTAATAGGGTTCCTGGTAAGGATTCAGTGACTTAATATATTTAAAGGGCTTCAGCCAGAGTTTGACATGTATTAAACACTTAATAAATGTTCATATTATTGAATGATGCCCCTATAATATTTAGCAGAATGCTGTGGTAAAGTAGGAGCTCAAAAAAAATGGCAGTATTATTATCATTTTATTTCTTCCTAAACATAGTATGAAAGGAAACTGTAATGTTTATTTCCGTGATCCTACAAATTCAATGTTTAGTGTCCTCAAAAGCATCTCGTTTAAAATGTCCTAAAACGTCATATACCATATCCAGATTGTCTGTACCAAACTCAGCTTGTGTCTGTTCCCCAAATTTTCTAAGGATATAAAGCATAGGCTGAATTAAACAGATTCAGTGAAAGCTAAAGAAAAGTGCACAAGGGGAGAATGTTGGTCCAAGATAATAGGTATGTGACAGAAGAATTTAGTAATCTCTACCCAAAATACTCTGGTCCTTCTTGAAAATCTCAACAAGAAAAATAAAATATTTTCAAAAAAGAATCTTTTCTTAGTGGCCAAATGAAAGATTTGTATAGTATTTTACTCAAAACAGCAATTTTTATTCTGCATCGAGGATACTTTAAAGAGGAGAAAGCACAGTTGTGTGCACGGTCATGAAAATGATTCCAGGTGCAACGAGCCCTCAAGATTTATATAACTCAGCTCTTAATTTATTTCCTTTAATCCACACGATATTTCCCGGCTTCTCAATTGTCAGCCACATGTTTCTCAATAAAGACCATGGTGGCACCAAACTTCCAAGTTAGATGCTCTGAGTGCGTTTCTTGAGTGGCCAAAATGAAAAGTAGTTACTCTTTTTAATAATTATTTTCTCTTGTGATATTTCCAGAGGAAAAAGTCAAAGGTTTAATGCCAAAACTTGTAATTCTGCATAGAACCTGTCAATGGACACAGGGTTACCAGGAAGCCGGGTTGGCAAATTCTGATGGTAATGCCAGCATGGAGCAGCCCTGGAATTGATAAGAAACTATCTCACTGGTGTAATGCATGGAGCATGTAATGCATGGGGGGAAGGCAGCTAATTAAAATCGAAGTCCATTGCAATTTCAATATAGAAGCGTTCTTTGAAAAGAACTATAATACAGGAATATTAACCAATGGGCAACATGCTCTTATTATCCAAGTAACAAGGGAGAAGATAAATCTGTGTAGATAACTGCAAGAACTATAAAACTATAATACAAGTTTTAGTGAATGAAAGTTCAAACTCAGTTATTAAAAATCAATCTTTTGAGAGATAGAAAAAAGCTTTTATCTAGAAGAAGTTCACCTTTACACCTGCCTGCTTGTACTTTACCTGCAAGAACAATTTCTTGCAGCCAATTAAGTAAGCAAAGGTCATTATGCAAACGGAAAAATTTTATTACATTTGTTTAAAAATCATATCCATAAAAAAAACCTATGGGGCTTCCCTGGTGGCGCAGTGGTTGAGAGTCCGCCTGCCGATGCAGGGGACACGGGTTCGTGCCCCGGTCTGGGAAGATCCCACATGCCGCGGAGCGGCTGGGCCCGTGAGCCATGGCCGCTGAGCCTGCGCGTCCGGAGCCTGTGCTCCGCAACGGGAGGGGCCACAACAGTGAGAGGCCCGCATACCGCAAAAAAAAAAAAAAAACTATGTAAAATTAAAAGTTCAACCAGAGTGACACTATTAACACTTTCCTCTAAGAGGTCTGAGTAAGAATTCATTAGAATGGAAAGGTAATTTGTGAAAGTTTTATATGAAAAATGCTATAAATCCCCCCTTTTAATATTAAACATTAATTTATTACATCCCCACTTAAAATTAGTGAAATCTATTCTACACCATCAGCTACCATTCAAAATTCCAGGAGAAGCCCTTTTGTTACCTTCTTCGTGGTATTCCAAAGCCTTTGTTAATATAAGGAGCAGTCATTTCTAGTTGTGCATCTTGTGATGAGAATTTATTTTTTAGGATAAACGTCCAAATGAGCAATTTTCACATGCTCTGAGTGTGGTGTTCATGTCGACATCATGGCTTATGAGCAGAGGTTAAATGATAGATAAATCATTTCATGAGGCAACATACTTAAAACTCTTTCTACTCTCCATGGCTATCAGTGCCTTGGTGCTGTCTTTATCTTTGCTACAGCCTGTGTTCTTTTTTTTTTTCTTTTTAATATGATTCCCAGCGTTTTGATGTCATATGTTTTGCCTTATTCAGCCATTTGGAGTACAGGTGTGCCACTGTGTTTCTGATGGAGTGTTGCTATTCCAGAAAGCTCCATCCAAAACACAACCCCACACATGTAATCCAAACCCGAAGATGAGTCAGCCATGGTGCCTTTGCTCCAGTTCTTAAGAGAACGCCTCACATAGCTCCACAGAATATAGAATTAGTAACACACGCAATAGTTAAGGAATAATCCCGAACTTGAAAAGATCTCCATCTTCCTCTATGAATTTTCAAGGAAGAAATTTGGTTATAAATTCTGTGTGCATTCTACTAGAATTACAGTCAGTGCTTTCAGATTACAAGAGTCTTTCCTTGGCGAATAAACCCCCATATACGTGCCTTATACCAGCTCCGAAATGGGGACATTCCACAATACTGGTTCAATTATTTTTTCAATAAGAACAGGAAGCTTAAGAGAATTTCTCGCCATGGAAATATTCCCTCAAGTGCCGGTCAAGACTCTATGGATCCTGACAAACACGTCACCCAATTCTTATGTCTTTGAAAATGTTTCAGTTTCTTATCACATTAAGGAAACGACCACTTTCCCAAAGCAGGCAACAACAAAGAGCACAGCCTGGGTTTTAGGTTAATCTGGGTATTATTTTCAAGGCACGCTTTGGAGAGAGCCTTTGAGCGCTCTGTCGGAGGCTTGTCTCTGCCAGTGTTTATTTCTTGTACTGATGCAGTTCAGAGGTGATTAGTGAAAAGGATGCTGAAAGAAAGGGAATAAACGAGTGGACGGGCGTCATAGTCTTTTTGCTCTTGTTCAGAGCCTGCACGGCCGATTCCATGGGGGCAGATTTGGCACTAGGTGGGTGGCTGCCTGACTTCAGATGCTCAGCTGCTCATGCTGCCTGGACACTGACAGACTGTCTCCTCCCTTTGGGACCCCCAGGTGATGAGCCTCTGACCCTTTAAATACGAAGGTTGAGTACCACATGGTGACTCGCGAAAATGCTATCTCAAGATGCAGGACTTTATGAAGAACATTTGCATGCTGCTTCGCTGCCTGGGGTCGGTTTGTTACATTGTTTTTGTTGGTAGAAACTACCTTCCAGTCTGCATCCTTTAATAAAATATAGCCACGGACGAATAGAAGTTTCAAGCTGGGAGAAACTGATAAACCATTTAGCCCACACTTCTTCAAGGATTCAAAACATAACATGTGGGAAAACACTTTGTAAACTGAAAAACTCTCCCTAAGAAGAATGTATTTTATTTTGAAGATGGGGGCAACCAATGACAAGAGAATTATGTCTTGTCTACTATACTTTAGGCTGGTTGATAACGGCATAAGTAATTTTAGCATTTTCATACGAAGTTTTAATGACAAAGTTCATTTAAAGTTTAAAATTAGACCATCGGTTCTGTGACTTCTGTTTTGAATGTATATTTTTGGATGAGGAATTCAGGACGTTTTCGTGCAAAAAGTCTGTCTTACAAAAATACGTGAAACGCCAAACAAAGAAGTTGTCAACCACAGCCAGAACACTTCTGTAGAGGTGACCACACAATCTGACCTAATGGGAAAAAGTACAAGTGAGGAGTGAATTATTTCACAGGACAGACAGAAACACTTTGCCAAGGCATGTTCTTTGGGTAAAAATAAAAGAGTGATATAAACTCTTGTGTAATACTTTAATACCAGAAGTCTTCCCATGCCTTTGTCTAGGGGTATCTGCAATCCAAAAAGCAGAAAGGTGTAGGTGGCTGCCCAGAGATGCGCCATCAGATTTCCATTTTTGACTAGGATCCCTAAACTAACAGAGCCACAGTTGTACGGAGAAGCAAGTTCCAGGCCCTCTTCCCACACGGCATCGGACAGGGAGGCACAGGAAAGAGAGAGAACTGCCAGACAGGCTCACACCTGGTTGATCTCAGCCGAGGTGCTGGATGCTATGGTGGCCAGGAAGCCAGGTGTTTCTTTATCGCTACACTTTGGGCCCATCAGTGATGCTCTCAGGTTTGAAGGAGTGAGGGTGAAATAATTGTTCATTGACTTCTGTGGATGTCCCCCAGCATCCACAGCTGTCATGGAACCTGCACGTCCACAGCGAGCAGCTCGAAGAGGCCTGGCTAACAGGTGGAATCTGGTGGAGTCACGTCCCTGCTGGGATGTCACCATCCTGTTTCCTCATCCTCTTTTTCTTTTGTTTTTTTTTGGCCGCGCCTTGCGGCTTGTGGGATCTTAGCTCCCCAACCAGGGATGGAACCTGGGCCCTTGGCAGTGAGATCACAGAGTCCTAACCACCAGATCACCAGAGAATTCTCTCCTCATTCTTTTCTATGAATGCCTTCCGGCCCTCTGCACGGACCTCAGGATTCCCTGGCCCAAGCTTTCTCCAGTTCCTCCACTAAAACCCTCTCCCACCTCCGGCACGGTGCCTCTTAGCTGCTCATAATGTGTTAAAGAAGAATCAGGGTATTGATCCACGAAGTGAGAAGTTGAGAATTCAGAGAGAAAGAAGGAAGTGTAGCAGTGCTGACTTTACTCAAAGCTAAGACATTAAATGCCTTATTAGAATTTGACTCATTTTAGCTTCTTCTTAACCGTGGGCATCAGCAAATTGGGAGGAAATGGGTTAAGAATTTGGAGTGATTTTCATGTTATTAACTAAAAGTGACACGTAAGATGATCTTGAACGGCAAGATTAAAATCCAGGGCACTTCAGTGACATCCCAAGCCCAGAAGGTGCCAGATGTCCATCCACCCTCTTGTGTTTCAGTACCAGGCCTCCTTTTATTTGTTTTCTTTTACAAAGTGGTGATACTGGGAACGGGGATGTATAGTGTCGTTTATCCAAGTAGCCCTGTCAAAGCTCTTGATGACAACTGTCAACACATCAACCACCCCCGCCTCCCTGGTTAGAGGCTGTCTCTTATTCACCAGGCCCAAATCTGGCAAACCCAGGAATCCAGTGGCAGAACTGAAACAGACTTCATTTCTCAACTCCGCCTGGGGGGAGAATTTCCACCCACCCTGACTCCCATGATCCTCTTCCATTCCCGTAATGGAGGGAAAAGACTGCATTCAATTCCTCCAATATCATATTGGGAAATTTAAAACAAATATCCACTTTTATAGCTTAAATTTGGTCCTGATTTACCTTCTAAGCTAATAAGAGGGATGAAAACTGGTTATAATGTTGAGAGTGAATCTCTCATGTCTAGAGAGGGAATC
This sequence comes from Monodon monoceros, assembly GCF_005190385.1. Lineage (NCBI taxonomy): Eukaryota > Metazoa > Chordata > Mammalia > Artiodactyla > Monodontidae > Monodon > Monodon monoceros. The sequence goes on along the minus strand of NW_021703771.1, from coordinate 18,287,269 downwards.
TCTCTCTCTCAGTGTGGTGCTTAGGATAAACATACATTCACATACTGTTTGTTATACTTCAAAACTTAAAAAAAAAAACTTCAGTGCAGGGAAAATGTTTCTAGCTGTATTTAGAGAGTGACCTGAGATGTGGGAAAGTTGTCTATTGCTTATGTTATTTTTTTCACCCACTTTTGAATTCTTTGAGGCTACATTTCCCCCGAGTTAAGCAGAGATTGCCACCCACCTTGGCTCTTCCTGCCTCTGCCCCAACAGAACCTCTTTGTTGTTTTATCTAATCAGATTCAGAGGCCCTGCTATGGTTGGCTCGCTTGGATTTTTCAAGGAGGTTATATTTCTTATTTCCCAGGCTTCAGAAGAACTAAAAATAACTGGGTGAAAAATCTGAAAGGCAAAGCTGCTCTATCTGCCAGCATTATAAGGAGATAGGATCCGGCTCAACCAGAAGAGAGCGTATGTCTGTCCGTCTGGGATGATTAAAGCAAACTGGTATCTGATACCAGTTTGGTAGCTACAGACTCTGGTTTTTTGAATGCTCATATTCAATAGGCTTATATTTTTCTTATTTGTCGGTTAACACTATTCATGTGAACACTGCTTCTGTGTAAAACTGAAATTGCCGTTGAGTCATGCTTGGCCTTCACCTTTCTGTATCTAATATTGAAAAAAAAAAACAAAAAACAACAACAGCTAGTGGAGTAAATTTAAAATAGCACCAATGGAAAGTGTTCTATCTGAGTGGCCACTGTCACCATTAGTCCACTTCCAGTCACCTTCTACATTGTAGTCTCATGCTGATTCTTTTACCACTCCCTGTCGAATCTCATCCAGAAACCTGAATAGTGTGTAGCCCTAAGGCTCATTATGAAGGATTTGCTAATCAAGACAAGCAGTCCTCTTTTTGGAGGCTTTGCTGGCAGAAACATCCACCTCTGTGTTTTTGAAAGACGGATTATGCCCATGAAACACGGGTGAGAGAACATCTGTCACACGTGAAAGATAAAATATATCTGGCTTTGCATTTTCATGTGTTATTTTTCAGAGCCATAAAACATTAAGAGACTAAGTCAGAGGAAAAAGTTCAAAAAAGGAGTTTGTACCATTAACTCTGCTAGGGTGTAAGAGGAGATATAGGATTTCAGTTTTGAACTTACAAATATGTGAAACTAGAGATTATGAAAATAAATATTTAGCCATATTCCTAGTTGTCTTTTTGTAAAGGTTAACGGTTTCATACTGAACTAAAAGCAAATGAACAGTGGTGAAATAAGAACTTTGTTCAAACTGCTTTCTTTGCCGTGTTCACAGTGATAATCTCGCCTGACAAAGCTAAGCAATAAAAAAAGTTAGACTCTCCAAGATAACACTGAAAAGTGACATTGTTATCAGAAAGCATTTACATACGACATGGAAATTTTAATAAATAATCCATCTTAAGTATATATAATAACATATAAATGGGTTCAATCATCAGATTTGCCAAATTGTTTCCTATAGCTGAGCTAAGTCCCAATTGATAAGTCAGAATAATAAAACTGACTTAAATGGGTTGTAGGGGAGTGATGAGTAGGACCCGAAGCATGTGGGAACAGGATAATTCCCAATGTCTTTTGCGTTTTCCATACTGGATCACAAAAATGGTCGGCGGAGATTCTGGGTTCTCTGTGTGGTTTTTGCAAACCTTTTTCTACTTCTGACTATATTTAAGCTCTATTCAGGGCAAGAACATCGCTACCCTATTCACAGCTCTTCTCCAGAGCTTATCAGTCACTGGTGCTCACAAAATATTTGTTGAATAAATAAGTGAAGGAATGAATCTTTGAACAGCCTGGGTAGAATTGGTCTCTTTTGGGATGATAGATTTTAAATGGGAAATACAGTGTAAGAAACACAAAACTTTTTGTTAGTGTTGATGATAACATTTTCTTTTCCCTCTCACTCTAAAATTATTTTCCAATCTAAAACTTTGCAAATAAAGAAGTAGAAAATTTAAGCCATTATCTGCAAAACGGAAGGCTTCTTTTACTAGCTATTCCATGCAAAGTTTTGTTTAAGAGGAAGGAAGGATGAGTGGATGCGCAAGGAGCAGGAAATCTCTGAGGAATTTTGTGTCTGTTATAAAGGGACAAAGAGAAGAGAATATGGTACAAAAAGGCCACAAGCAGCTGACAAAATGCTATTTAAAAAAAATGAAAACTGTCAATACCTGCATTATTTTGCCTTGTCCAGTAGCCCTAGTGCTTATTTTCATCCCCAAAGCTTGTTTTGCTGGAAAATGCTTTTAGATCATCACATTTTGTTTCAACCCTGCTAGGCATTTGGAGGCAAAAGGCACCAACACTTTTGCACAATATTTCCATAGGTCTACCCTTGCTCACAGATTATAAGCTGGGAATATCATGACAATATCTACGCAGTTCAAGTCATTTTGAAATGGGATCTTGTACATACAAAGTTTTAAAAAATACATATCTCCATAATAAAGAAAAGACATAGTTCCCCATATACGTTAAATGACTTCACATACTCAATGTCTCTCTCATCTGTGTATAAGCACATATCTCTTCTGTAATACATATGTGCACGCATATAGGAGAAGTCGGTTTTGAATGAAAAAGTCAAAGAGAACAAAGTGGAATCCCACTTCAAAGGGCGTATGATAAGTACGCCCCTGTTAAATGTCTAGGAAAATAGATCAGACCAATTTCTCTTAATTATTTGCCAAGCGCCTAGCAGAGCCAAGTATATTACCAACACTATCTTGTATTTTAACAGCCCTGAGAAATAAGTATTACTGTTATTCCCATCTTACTGATAGAAAAAAGAATTCTCAAGGAGGTGAAGTAACTTAAAGCCCAAGCCACGCAGCTCTAAATAGCTTAAATGAGTAGGCCTCGTTCTACTGACAAAGCCATTGCTCTTTCCAAAACAGTCTAGTTGTTTGTTAGCTGTGTTCCATGTGTAGCCGGGCATTTTTGACTGGATACTGATGGTTTAGATACCGTCCCACTCTCTCCACACACATTCATACATATGCATACACACATAAGCACACACCTTTACAAACATATGTTTGACTTCATTTATTTGCTTTTTTTTTTTTTATGAGGGTGAGAGACAGTAAAGGAAGTTATAGATGGATGGGATGGTTATCTGTTCTCATCTGGATCAGTAGACTGGATTTTTTAAAAAGGCAATAGCTCTAAGCAGATGGAAATGTTCAGATGTGCTTTGGGTTGTGGAGAAAAGTATGTCAGAGCATGAGAGAGAAGACCCTTATGCCCCTCTGTTGGACACCCCACACTGTTCCGGGGCCCAGCTTAGGGAGCTTGGAGAATGCCCTGAGACAGTGCCCCTGGGGTGGACATTCGTGATTTCCTGGTAGCAGTGGCAGGTACAACTCCCCAGCTGGCACTGCCAGCAGCTACCAGAGGTAACAGGAGCCAGGGAGGCAAAAGAGAAACAAGGCAAACCCACTGGGGAGTACAAGTAAGGAACTGGGGGACACTTTGGAGAGAGGCTGTGGATCTATGGTTACAGACCCACATATGTCTACATACAGATGTCCATTACACCTGGAGCCTTGGGATTCTCAGGAGGGGCCTCAAGGCCCATCTTGGGAATTGAGGAGGAGACCCAACAGGTGGGACTTCTGGCCTCTATGCCTATTTCAGCCAGAGCCTCTCTATTTTCTAATGTTTTATAAACTGGTATTCCACACAATATATCATTTGAAAAAATACTCTGCTGCTTTAAACATGTAAATTACAAATCTAAACCATAGTACCTCTCTTTTTTCCAATTAAAATTGAGTTTGATTTCCCTTCCGCAAGTTATACAACAAAATGACAGGAAATGGATGCAAGAGAGAGTGGTTGCTGTTGATATTCCCAAGCATATTTTCTTGAGCCAGCTATTTACTTACCTATAACTCTCAAAGGTGCTTCATCTACTCTGAACACCTAAAAGTCATCCATATCATTCCATCCCCCACTTCTCTGCTCAGATTCAGCTCTACATATGTGACTGCCTACTGGATATCTCCAACTGCACCTTACATTCCATAATTCAACATATATCCAGCCCTCTTTAGCTTACCTAGTCAATGACCCCAGCACCTATGTACCCATCCATTCATCCAAGTTAGAAGCCTCAAAGCCATCATCAACTTCTCCCTCCACCCGACTCCACAAGTCAGGAAACCAATACATTTAGCTTCTGGAAAATCTCTCAAATCCTCTTTCTCTCTGTCTTCTTCACTGCCCCTTTCTTTTAAAGCCCTTATTATCTCTCACCTGACCATCACAATAGTCTTCTACCTGGACTCCTTGTCTCCATCCTTCCTACCAATCTCGAGACAGACAACAGAACTATCTTTTTAAAATACAAATATGGTCATAACATTCCCTATTTTAAAGGCTTCGATGTGAAAAAAAATATTTGGCATGACATATGAGACCCTTCACACTCTACCCTAACCTTCTTAACTCAAATATGAGTGCTATTGACCTAAACAGGGTCATTTAGTTGCAAGAATTATGGCCAATAAAACAGGAAAGGAATTTATTACAGGATACATTGAGGAGCTCACAGAAATTTTGGAAGGGTTGAAGAACCAAACTCAGAAAAGGCAGAAAGAAAGGGAGGCAAAGCAGAAAAACCACAGCCCAAAGCAAACTACACAACCAAGAGAGGAGAGACCACCACTACTGCCACCACAGAACAGTGGTCCTGGGCTTTGAACCTCCACTGCAGCTCTCTCTAGACACTGGGCGTGGCACTGCCCCACAGCCACTGCCTCTGGAAACTGGAACCCCAGTGATGCTGTTAAGACCAGAATGATTCTCCATGCAATGTGTTTTTCTGCTTCGGTTGCTCCATCCGACTGGCAGCGCCTAAGTTAGCTATCCATTCCTTGCCAAGAAAGGCGGAAGTGGGAAAGGCTGCAAAAGCAAGCGGCAGATTTTTCAGTGTCATAGGGAGAGGCTGGCCACAAAAAGTGGAATCAGATGCTAGACAACAAAAAAATCGACAGAAGTACAATCCATGCTTCAGCTAGTTGGGCTGTGCAACCTTCTCCAAAGGAGACCTGCTCCTTTTGCCTCTTTAAAAATGCTGTTCTCAATATTTGAAAAGATGATTTCCTGTTTTCTAATAAAGGGAGCACCTATCTACCCCTGGTCTAATGTCACCTCCTCTGTGAAGCACTGGCTGGTGTCTTCAGGCAGAGCTGGCGTTTCTTTTGTTTGTGGTCATCACACTTAATTGGAGCACCTCTCACAGGGTGTTGTCATTATTATGTCATTTCACAATTCAATGTCCCATCTCAACAGTGAGTTCCTCATGGCAGGGACTGTGTCTTGATGTCTGTGCCTTCAGAGCCAGGCATTGTGCCTGGGACAAAATATGTTCTCAGTAAAGTTTGTTGAATAATTGTTGTGGCTCCCCTAAGGAGAATGTTTTGGAGTCTATGCGTGATCCCTAGGAGACACTGGCCTTGACTGCCAATAGTAGAGGCACCATCTTCCCCTTGCCGAGAAACTGACAGTTCCCAGAACTTTACAAGACAATTGCAAGCTGGAAGGCACTCCTGGCATGAACATTGCCCGTCAGCCTCATAATCAGCACTTCTCAACTCAGTTCTCAGCTCTAACATTCATTACGGTGTGTTTTTTGGCATAATACTAAGGTTACAGCTGTACCAAAACTTATATGCAGTTGTTTTATTGCCTAAACGAGTTATAACCTGGGTAGTATAGAAACTGTGAAAAGTTTTCCATTATTTCATAGGTGAAGGGTAAAGTAATTTCAAAAGTAATCAAATCCTGTTGGGTAGGACTCATACACACTAAAATTTATATTGTCTTCTCTCTGTTATAAAGACTGTAAAGAAACCATTTTCTCTGCCTAGATTTCAGATTTCAAATGAGATAAAATTCTTTTAACTTTTTTTTTTTAAAGAAGGCATTGGGTCTTTTTTCTAGTTGCGGCAAGCGGGGGCTACTCTTCCTTGTGGTGCACGGGCTTCTCATTGTGGTGGCTTCTCTTGCTGCAGAGCACGGGCTCTAGGCGCGAGGGCTCAGTAGTTGTGACTCACGGGCTCTAGAGCGCAGGCTCAGTAGTTGTGGTGCACGGGCTTAGTTGCTCCATGGCATGTGGGATCTTCCTGGACCAGGGCTTGAACCCGTGTCCCCAACATTGGCAGGAGGATTCTAAACCACTGTGCCACCAGGGAAGCCCTCTTTTAACTCTTTAATGTTGCACAGTATGTCAGTATAACAATATAAAATTTGATAAATTTCAACATATAGTATAACTATTAAATTTCTAAAGGCAATAAACTTCATACTAAGTATTAAATTTTTGATCAATAATATAACTAGAAGATAACATATTCTTTATACTATTAATATTATCTGAAAGGTAACAGAAAGCATTTGTGAATAATGTACATTTTTTTTAGGAATGAGATATTCTACTTGGTATCCACTTAGATGATGGCCTGAAAGTAACATGTTTCTTCAACAAGCTGAATGTCATTTATCAGCTGAATGTCTCTTGGAGGAACAGAGAACTATTGTTCTTCAGGCATTTGAGAGATAGTGGTCAAAAACCATGGTAATTATTCCACCAACATGCACCATTTTCCTTTGCCAAAAGGAAATTAACCTAAATAGCTAACTGGAAAAAGAAATGATACCATAGTTGAAATGGGAAAATTGTGTGAGGAATAAGTATACATAAATTCGGAGGGAATGTAATTATTCTCTTGTCGTGAGACTGGGTGAGATACTGGTTTTACACATCTGTAAACTTATTTTTTTCATTTCACAGCTTATGGCTTTCATCAGTGTGCTTGGGAAGATTTGACACTCCAGCAGTCCTCTGAAATTTATTTTGATAGAATTTCTTGACCTTGGTTTTTGAGAACCTTTTTATTCCAAATGATCTTGCTTGGGTTCTGTCATAATATGTTGGGCCAATGTAGGTGTGAGCAGTATTCTTATGAAACTATTAACATGTATTGTTTGTCCTTTCCCTACCTCTGTCTATAAACTGCATTTGCTTCTTTACCCTGGGGTCCCGTCTTTGGTCCAGGACGCCAAGAAATCAAATAATACGCGAGTCTCCAGCTTTAAGAGGAAATGCTTAGATTCACCGTGACCTAGATAAACAACAATGGTAGGAGGAAATTTGTTACAAGTCTCAACCCTCATACCCACCAGTCCTAGTTTAATATTTATTTATTTTGCTATTATTAGAGCATTATTAATTTGGACCCCTTGCACAACATGAAATCTTTATTACAAACATACAATAACTTACTTTATTTTCATTTAAACTATAAATACTCTTAAAAGTTTACTGATTGTTCAGCCTCCTGTGGATTTTTTAAAATATAAAACTCTCACATTAGGAACTGCTCATGGAAGAGGCATAAACATGGGAAATGCAACCATGTTTACAGTAACTTCTCAGAAAATTAAAGCTTTGATTGTTTTTTTAATGAAAAATGTATTTTTAAAAATATAAATTAAACAGGAACTTTAATTTTATCTGATAATTTTTCTTGCCAAAAAATCTCAATCAAAACATTCACAAAATATAAACAAGAGTAATGCATACTTGCATGTTTCTTATTTTACTTTGTACTTGCCCTCTTTTTGCAAACTTGAAAAAAAAAGACTACACTTCCAATACAGATAATTAGAAAAATATAATAAAATACCTAGAAAATTAATCAAATATGTCCCCCAGCCCAGACAACTTTCATGAATGGCCTATGCATATTTTCTATGAGGTTATATGTGTATGTATTTAACAAAATTCAAATTATAAGTTCTAAATTTGATATTTGAAATACTATCCTATCCTCTGATTTCAGTCTTTAAAGTTTAGAGAACTTTTCAAAATTTAAAAAGAAATGGAAAAGAAAATAGTCTTTTGTTCTTGAAGAGTTGCCAGAACTGAAAATGTAGAACAAATTCAGCTTAGTAGTATATTCTAGTTGTGTTACCCAGACTTTAAATGACTGTTGATCTGAGCCAAAAATATATACTTCTCTTCTAATGTCAGATGCTACCTTCTCAGTAGCCTGCCCGTAATTGGTTTTCACTCCATTTCCTGCTCACTCTGCCAGCCCTGCCTCTCTACCCCTGTGATTCACCAGGCTTTGGCTGTGCTGCATAGGGCTAGGAGTCCTCGACCGTCCAGTTTCATCCTCCTTGATGGTAGATGTCTTGTCCATTTGTCTGCCATGTTGCCGGATGTTTGGGTTCAAACAAAGTGTATTTGTGATGGTGACATTTCCAAGGTCTATACAGGGTCTACCTCCACAGTTAAAATCATATCTGGGCGGGCTTCCCTGGTGGCGCAGTGGTTGAGAGTCTACCTGCTGATGCAGGAGACACGGTTTCGTGTCCCGGTCGGGGAAGATCCCACATGCCGCGGAGCGGCTGGGCCCGTGAGCCATGGCCGCTGAGCCTGCGCGTCCGGAGCCTGTGCTCCGCAACAGGAGAGGCCACAACAGTGAGAGGCCCACATACCGCAAAAAAAAAAAAAAAAATCATATCTGGGACTCTCATGAGAGGCCTTCCCCCCAGTCAGCCTAGGGCCTCTTCTTAGATTTACACACAAAGTATGTTTTTGTGAATATGTGACTTTATTTCTTCTTTATTTCTTGCAGTGTCCGTGTTACATATTTTGAAATAAAAAAACTCAATTTCAACTAAAATGAACTCAAATGTGTCTCCTTTTAAAATAGTATCAAGAAATCAGAAACAATCTTGAAATGGTCATCTCATGAGTTTTACTCTTTTTTGTTTTAAAGAAAAATAAAGAATTAACACCCCTCTTCCCAGTGGAGAAAAAGGAAGGGGAGCATATATGCTGCATCTTTACCAATGTATTAGAAAATAGCTTCTCAGAGTAGGTGAACAGCCTAAATGCATTTACAGTAAGTCCCCTACATATGAACCTTCAAGTCGCGAACTTTCAAAGATGTGAACGTGCCCCTGTATGCCAGCTGTCGTACTGTACTGCTGTACTTTTCAAGGTACTGTACTGTAAGATTAAAAATGTTTTCTGTATTTTGTGTGTTTGCTTTTTTTATGTATTATTTGTGTGAAAAGTATTATAAACCTATTACAGTACAGTACTCTATAGCTGACTGTGTTAGTTGGGTACCTAGGCTAACGTAGGACTTAACGAACAAATTGGACTTATGAATGTGCTCTTGGAACAGAACTTGTTCGTATGTAGGTGACTTACTGTATTTTTATAAGAGGAAGGAAATAAAACTGCTGAAGTTACTTTAACTTTTTACGTTAACTAATGAGAAAAACGTGGCAAAAAATAGCAAAGCTTATTCAGACTTTTCAAAGACATTGGGACCGGGTACCTTATTCCAAAGGTCATCACCAATGGTCATCACCAATGGTCATCCTCACTCTAAGGACTCTGAGGGACCCTCTTATGGAGCAGTAAGCAATTAGTCCAGGTTTTTCATTTATTCCAAGTCTCTCAGAATTAAGACACAAAACGAAAGAATTTTTCCACTGATGCGATATTTATCCAGATTAAGAGAAGCAACTTATTCATCCACTTACTAGACTCTGGGAGGGTACAGAACATGTGGGATGACTCTTAGCAACTGCTGAGCTGATAGAAGAGATTTTGCAGTTCCCACATCTCTCATTGTGCCTGGACATTTGGTTTTCATTGCTCTCTCTGAAATTAGAGAAAGTAATAATGGATCACCACATTTATAGTGTAATTGTAATTACTCCTACCTAGAAATAATGTGCTTACCCATGCTCAGGCCAAAGGACAGTCTCTCTGTCTAATACACAAAAGTGGGCTAGAAGGGTGGGGGGGCAGCATTACCTCCATACATATGACAGTCATTTTAGAAAAGTTTTAAGAAAAGTTTTAAGTTACAACTTAAACCATTAGACAATAGAATGGAACCAAGAGACAATAAATCCAATAGTTTCAACAACTAGCTATTCTACACCTACTTGTGCAAAACATTGGTATGATACAAAAATTTGTAACACAACAGCCATCCTCAATGAATTTATGATCTGGTAGGAGAAAGAGAAAGGGCAAGTATTCAATAAGTAAGTAAATAAATATTTTAAAACATAAATAACTTTTCTACTAGAAATATAAGCAAAGCAGAACTATTGTTTCCAACTTGAAGTATCAGGAGGTCACTGAACGCTTGGGTGTGAGCATGAAATAAAGCTAAATTGGATGTTCTTTTCCTCCATATGCAGTTTTCCCAAAGTTAAATGGATTCCTTTAATAAGGTAGTGGTGTTATAGAACTAATGCTATTCTCAATATAGTTGATTATGGAATGTGGAACAATGCAGATGGTGGATTATTCAGGATTTGTCTTCCTTTGGCTTTCACCATGAGAACCAGTTCATTGCTCATAAAACTCCTGCAGAGAGCAAACAAGGGAGGGGATGGAGATGAAATTCATTTTGGAACTTGTTAGAAGCATTGGTGAAAGGTTTGGTGGAATTGTAGAAACAGACTCTTTATATATATTTTTTCTTTCACGGAAACCTTGTGAGATTTATATGGTGACCAGAAAGTGGTACGTGTGCTTTGGCTTTCTGGACAAAGGAGTTCTTCAAAGAAGGACTTCAAGAAAAAAATCAAAAATTTCCCCCATTTCATATCAAATATTGTTATATTTTTCCTCTTAAGATTGATTATATAACCCAAACAAACAAGAAACATAGTAAAATATTTTTCAACTAACAGAACACATCAGTATTCACACAAGTAGCAGAATCTATTTTCATGTTAAAATTGATGGATGCTAAATTTAATAATGAAGCAAGTGTGAGCATCAAAAAAATCTAAAAACAAAAATTTTTTTTAAACCCAAAGAATGACTTTAAAATAATTATTATTACCAAGAAAGGAGCATGAGTTAAAATAATAAAATCTGTGGTGAATATTTCTGAAGCTCCAGATTCTAATCGGCCTCCCCCGGCCACCACACACAGATGGTCATCGTATGTAAAGACGATTTCAGATATAAGCAGTATGGAGGCTTCCAGAATTTGAGAGCCACTGGAAGATCAGAGATTAAACCCAGCAAGATAGAACTGACTCAAAAAAGAGGACAAAAATGAGGGGAGGAACAATTGTATGGACATTAGTTAAGACTAAAGTTTGGTTGTTTAAACAAATAATTCACAAAAATGAATTCCTCTGTTAGTCACAGATTTGTGGTTTTATTACTTTTAAGGCTTTTTGATGGTTCTGATGCCTCTGGGGCTCCAAGAGACAAATGAAAAATGTCTTTTTATACACTAGATTGGAAAAATGGAACAAATAATAATGGTGATAATAATAGGTATCAAATCATCGTTGACCGCATACACCGTACGATGTGCTTCATGCAAAACAACATGACAGTTAACGTGCATTGAGCATTATGACGTACAATCACTGATGAAAATTTTTATATGTTAACTCATTTATTCCTCACAATGCTATGGTGTAGATTCTATTGTTGTATTTGTTGGATGAATGAGGAATTTGGGATGGATGGTGTCATGCTTTAATCTAAATTTCTTGTGTAAGTCAAATACAATTTCTCTCAAACAGGATTTTGATTGTCCAATGTCAACTCATGTGCCACAGTATTTTTTAGTCCCCATTTTTTAATAGTGGTAAAATACACATGAAATTTACCATCTTAACCATTTGAAGTGTACAGTTCAGTAGTAAGTACATGAATATTGTTGTACAACCTTCAGAACTCTTCAAATCTTGCAAAACTGAAATCCCATACCCATGAAATAATCCACAGACCCACCATTTTACATTCTGTCTGTATGAACTTGTCTACTCTAGATATTTCATAGAAATGGATTCACACAGTATTTGTCTTTCTGTGATTCACTTATTTCATGTGCCACAGAATTTTTGAAAACATATAAAACTATGCCAATACAAAAATATTAACAATCATTTTACAAGAAGGTTTTTCATTATTATTACTCCCCAAAAAGGGCAATGACAACTGATGACTTGTGTGTTTTATAATGCCAATGAAACTTATTTTAACTTATTGGTTTTTTGCGTTTCTAATAGAGCAAGAAAGGTTTTAGGGACTTCCCTGGTGGTCCAGTGGTTAAGACTCCACGCTTCCAATGCAAGGGGCACAGGTTCAATCCCTGATCGGGGAACTAAGATCCCACAGGCTGTTCAGTGCCACCAAAAAAAAAAAAAAAAAAAAAAAAAAGATCCATCCACCTCACTACAAATAACTCAATTTCGTTTCTTTTTATGGCTGAGTAATATTCCATTGTATATATGTGCCACATCTTTTTTATCCATTCATCTGTCCATCACACTTAGGTTGCTTCCATGTCCTGGCTATTGTAAATAAAGCTGCAATGAACATTGTGGTACATGATTCTTTTTGAATTATGGTTTTCTCAGGGTATAGAGTTTGTCATACAGAGTGAAGTAAGTCAGAAAGAGAAAAACAAATACCGTATGCTAACACATATATATGGAACCTAAAAAACAAACAAAAAAATGGTCATGAAGAACTTAGGGGCAAGATGGGAATAAAGACGCAGACCTACTAGAGAATGGACTTGAGGACATGGGGAGGGGGAAGGGTAAGACGGGACAAAGTGAGAGAGTGGCATGGATATATATACACTACCAAATGTAAAATAGATAGCTAGTGGGAAGCAGCCGCATAGCACAGGGAGATCAGCTCGGTGCTTTGTGACCACCTAGAGGGGTGGGATTGGGAGGGTGGGAGGGAGGGAGATGCAAGAGGAAGGAGATATGGGGACATATGTATATGTATAACTGATTCACTTTGTTATAAAGCAGAAACTAACACACCATTGTAAAGCAGTTATACTCCATAAAGATGCTAAAAAAAAACAGACAAACAAAAACATTTTAAATCAATGTGTGCTACCTATGACAGACAAAACACATATCGATAGTAGATATTTAAAATAAAATTTATTATCACTAAGATATTTGATACATTTTGCATTGTCAGTTTCTCAGGTGAAAAGTTTGTGAGACACACTTTACTATGCTTTATGAAGTAGATGCTATGTGCACTAAGAAATGTATTCCTTAACACTTCTAAGTTTTAATTTTATTTCCTTTCTTTTTTTAATAAGTGGAATACTTTTTGTCAATTATAGACCCCACAAACCAGATGAGATTAAAAATTATATATTCCCAAGACAAGTAGTCACCAACATTTTGCATTTAAAATTTTATTCTTAAGCTAAAAATTGAGACCACCAAAGGCAAATAGAGCCTCATGTTTTTGTAACCTAGTGGATAATTTTATTGTTAAAAAATATTTTTCTTCCTTCAGAAATGACATTAAGTAGATTGTGGTTTTTTCTTTGTAAAAAGCCTCCTAAGAATGTTACAGGTCAGATTTCAAACTTAAGTTTTTTTCAACAAAGCTCAAATTTTCTGTTCAACATTGTTCTTTCATGACCTCTGATGGTGAAAATGTAAACTGACATTACAAATACTAACAGAAATAATACCACAAATTCCATTTACCTTTTAGTGAAGATCCTTTCCCTTCTTTTCATATTTATTTACTTTGAGAATGTAATGGTGTCAATTATTCAACAATACAGAAAGAGTGTTAGACAATTTCCTACCACTTCAAAGCATAAGAAAGCCCTCTTATTCAGTCTATAAATCTCTGAATGTATGTGTGCATAGAAAGAACATTTTAATGATATAAAAACTTACTACTGTGACTACTAGCTCTCAAATGGAAATGGAATAAAGTTTCGATAAAATTGAAACAATTATTTTAATTTACAAAATCATCACTCTTCCTAAATCTCTGTATATATGAATAAGGCAGCATAATTGCATATTAAGACCTGAATTATTTGGACTTATTTATTGCTTCAAGTTCATTAATAAGATTACTGTCTAGACCTGAGCTCCTCCCTAAAAAGCGTCCACACAGGTAATTTATCTGGCAATATGACCCCAGAGAGCAGGAATAATGAACAGGGGAATAAAAAGAGGAAAGAAGGAAGAGCTGAAATAAGGATGCATTATCAAAATGATTATGGCCAAACTATGCCGGATTCCACAGGCCTTTTAAAAGGCCGCAATGAAATCCATGAAATAAATAGGAGAAGGGAGAATTCCCTGGATGTCTAGTGGTTAAGGCTCTGCACTTCCACTGTAGGGGGCCCAGGTTCGATCCCTGATTGGGGAACTAATCCTGTAAGTTGAGTGGCACAGCCAAAAAAAAAAAAGGACAAGGATTTTTCAATGGGCTTCCATCCCCCATGGATTTAGTGGCCCTTGGACTTTGACTACCACATACCCACTTGTAGGTTGCACATGTGTGGCACTTCAGTGGTCATTCCACACCTGCACTTGTTGCCAGAAAATGTCCAGGGAAGGAAGCGGAGGCTCACACCTTGGTCAGAGGTGAGGCACTCCCCAGTTGCACCTGCAGAAAGTCTACGAGAACTGATTGTAGAAACTGACTTCAGTTGAATGCAGGGCCAAGAGAATTTTAAGTGATGAACAAAGTGGTCACTGATGCACTAGAACCTTTGCACTACTCAGATTCACGTTTTCTCTCCATTAACTCCTATCTGTCACTGCAAGGTGCTAGCCAGCCACAACTTGTGCAAGAGGGTTTGTGAACTAGCTACCATCCCTGCTGCCACAGCTGGTCCCAAAGCCTTGTTGATAGTCATCAGCTCTCTTCTCCACCAGCGATTCTAAATTTTTCTCACCCATGGCCAGCATCTCAGCTGATCTAAGGTTGTTTGCCTGGCAGAGGGATCCAGACCTTCTTCCTCTAGGTTGATTTGCTTTGCCTTCATCAGGGAATAGTTGCTGTAAATGCTGATTCACCATTATCACCTGGCACAAAACACCAGGAGATGCATCAATCAAGCTGATGGATATTCCTCCCTGCTTCCATCATAGGGCAGTGACCCAGGCTCTTCGCGTTAATAAGGGTAGGTTAGTCTTGCAAATATGCTAACATATTAATTCTCTTTTGCTTGATGATCCAGGAACGAGGAGCCCAAAGAGGTGGTAGTTAAGTTCTGTGCAACTCTTTTACTTTGTCCTCTGGTGGCCCTGGTGAACGGCCATAAGGCCCTTTGTGGAAAGATAGGGAGAATGTTTGTAACTATTCTTACGATATTACAGAGTCCTTCCTCAAGGGCACTCACCCTCCCTTTGAACACTTGGTATCTGGGTCTGTTGAAATTAAATAAATCCAGAAATTGGATGAAGGATCTGGATTTTCCATGATGATAGCTAATGTCAGTATTCCACTCACTAGATCACTTTGTTATACACACACACACACACACATACACACACACAATCAAGTAATCACTCAATCAGCTGTCCATTTATCTCATCCCTCAAAACACCATGATTTATTAGCTATTGGCACAAATCCCTGCAGGTCAAGGCACCTGATTGCTACTAAAGACTTCTGCCCATTTCAGTAATTACAACCATCTTGCGATAGTTTTGTATTGCTACATGGGCTCTGCCATTGAGAAATCTCATAACTGCACTGATACTGGGGAGACTAGTTCCACAACAGCATCTCCTGTTAATAACTCTGACCTATGCAGGACAGACATCACCAAGTTTTTTCACAGATGCTGGCCTCTTCCTCACCAGTGAATTCCTTCTTGCCTTACTGAAGGGGATGTCCTATGAATCCTCCTGGGGAGCAAAGTCAGATGCTAGGTTCTAGATATCACAGATATCTACTCTAACATTCCCATCTCTGTGAGCCTTCTGACATCTTCCTTAGTACTCTGCCAAAGCAATTTTAGCATCTCTACCTCATTTTCCTATTGGCCATTATCACATTCAGGCTTCAAGGAAACATCCCAGCAGTGGACGAGGACCAACGCCAGGTGTTCTCACTAGCATGTTGAACCTCAAGACATGAGTGAGTGTTCCCATGTCAATAAATCCTTATGCAGCCTTATTTTATTCTCCCTACCAGTTCAACACTCTCAAGATTCACTCCTACATGTGTTCCCCTGGTTCCTTTTAGTATATATAACATGGGACATGCACTTTCTGTAAACCATTTCCTCCCAGAGCAAGGATTATAGTTCTGCGCTCAGAAGATGTCTGAGACCTGACCGGATCACTGGCATGGAGATGGTGAATGGCGGCAGGGCTGGATCCTGAGGAGGACAAGTGTCATCTTGTGAGTTGCCTTCCTCATATGAGGGTCTCTAAGTCTTTGCAGGCTCTTTAGGCAATAGGAGGATGCTCTCTTTTAGCAAAGGGAATGGGACTGCTTCTGCCAGTGAGGAGAGTTCAGGGAAATTGAGAGTTCAAGATTCCCAGAATCATTTACCCAAATGTCTCTATTGCTGGTTTCAGGATTTAACTGTCTTCAACCAGGGCCCTAACTCAGGACACCCAAAGAAGCTGTGTCTTCATTCTCCTTTGCACCTATGCTGCAGAAAATGATGATCTCCTCAAATGCTGACAGAGGCCCTTGGCGTTTACCATGTGCCTTGAATCGATTTTGGCTGACCTGAGCCAGTCATTTTCCTTATTTCAAAGAATTCAAAGAAATCAATAAAAATCCAACCATCCTTATAATTACCACTGCCACCATACCATTCAAGTATAACAGTAAGTATGTGAGTCAACCCTTCACTTTCCACCTGTACCTACGGCCAACGAACCTCATATAAGAATCGTAGAGCTGTGCTCCATTGGTTATCACCACCCCATTTCCCATTAGCAGTGGGATCTTCATTGCCATCTGACTGTTGAGTTACTCAGTTCCTAAATCCCATCCTAATGGTCCATTTTCCAGGGCTAATCCTGATCTATCTATCTTTCCTAGTGTTTGCCTGAAAGCAGAACATGAGACAGAGCTCTGCATGGGAGTAATTTACTCAGGAGTGGGTTGCCACGTAGCAGTAGCCATGAACAAGGAGAATGACGTAGAGAAGGATGGAAAGCCAATACAAGAATGTGCTATCAAGTTGGTCTCTGTTGTGAACAACTGGTTCTGGATCACAGAGGACATTGTGATTAGTCTTATGAAACGAGTATCAACACTGTCCAGGGCCAGTAAGGGGAATCGTTTGTTCATCAGATCCAGCCCCCACTGATCAAGCTTGGGCCTGTAGAGATTAAATCCCCCACTTCTAAGTTGCAAATGTTGAGTGCTGAATGGTTACCCTCAAGGATCAGAGAAGTCCCACGGATCAGAGAGCAAGCAGTTCACACTGCAAGCTCCAGACAGGCACACGGACGAGCTACACCTGTGTGTAGCTAGTGACAGCCTGAGTGGCAGTGGTCCCAGTAGCTGTGGCAAGAGTAAAAAACGAGGCCAATCTGACTGGTGTGAGATGATCTCTCATTGTAGTTTTGATTTGCATTTCTCTAATGATTAATGATGTTGAGCATTCTTTCATGTGTTTGTTGGCATTCTGTATATCTTCTTTGGAGAAATGTCTATTTAGGTCTTCTGCCCATTTTTGGATTGGGTTGTTTGTTTTTTTGTTATTGAGCTGCATGAGCTGCTTGTAAATTTTGGAGATTAATCCTTTGTCATTTGCTTCATTTGCAAATATTTTCTCCCATTCTGATGGCCATCATCAAAAAATCTAGAAACAATAAATGCTGGAGAGGGTGTGGAGAAAAGGGAACACTCTTGCACTGCTGGTGGGAATGTGAATTGGTTCAGCCACTATGGAGAACAGTATGGAGGTTCCTTAAAAAACTACAAATAGAATTACCATATGACCCAGCAATCCCACTACTGGGCATATACCCTGAGAAAACCAAAATTCAAAAAGAGTCATGTACCAAAATGTTCATTGCAGCTCTATTTACAATAGCCCGGAGATGGAAACAACCTAAGCGCCCATCATCGGATGAATGGATTAAGAAAATGTGGCACATATATACAATGGAATATTACTCAGCCTTAAAAAGAAATGAAATTGAGCTATTTGTAATGAGATGGATAGACCTAGAGTCTGTCATACAGAGTGAAATAAGTCAGAAAGAAAAAGACAAATACCGTATGCTAACACATATATATGGAATTTAAGGGGAAAAAAAATGTCATGAAGAACCTAGGGGTAAGACAGGAATAAAGACGCAGACCTACTGGAGAACGGACTTGAGGATATGGGGAGGGGGAGGGGTGAGCTTTGACAGGGCGAGAGAGAGTCATGGACATATACACACTAACAAACATAGTAAGGTAGATAGCTAGGGGGAAGCAGCCGCAAGGCACAGGGATATTAGCTCGGTGCTTTGTGACAGCCTGGAGGGGTGGGATAGGGAGAGTGGGAGGGAGGGAGACGCAAGAGGGAAGAGATATGGGAACATATGTATATGTATAACTGATTCACTTTGTTATAAAGCAGAAACTAACACACCATTGTAAAGCAATTATACCCCAATAAAGATGTTTAAAAAAAAAAAAAAACAACTAAAAATAAAAAAAAAAAACGAGGCCAAGAAGATCTGAGGCTACTACGTATGTGTGAATTAGTGGGAAGGAGGCTGAATTTGCAAAATGCTTCCTAGTAGGGATGGGTGGAGAAAGCTTCCTAGAGGAAATGAGGGCTAAATTGAAACCTAAACCACCTAAAGGATGAGTAGAAGTCAGCAAGGGTTGATAAAGAGGAGACAGGCCATTTTCAGTGAGAAAGAAGCTTCCTCCATCTTCTCAGAGGTTGAGGTGGCTTCTAATGTTTTCCAACCACACCCTACTTCTTCTACAATAGCAGTGGTCATACAGAATTGCAATTGTCCGATCACTTACCTGCTCCACTAGACCAAAGACTCTGTTAGGGCAGGGATTATGACTGTCTTCGCCCATGCAGCACATATTAGAAACAAAAGTATAAACTTAATTGAATTGTCTTGTAGATTGTAAAGATTAAGTGAAGTAATGCATGCACAGCTCCTAACAACTAAAGTGCTCAGTAAATAGTAGCTTTTAAAAATCTCTATTATTATTCAAATCTTTATCATAGGGCACAGTTCTGGCATGTACACATTTGTATCGCAATAAACACTTGCTGAAAGAAAAGTTCAGGCCGGACATGATGAGGTCCTTAACTATGTCTGCCAGCAGCAACGCTTTCAACTGCTGTCGCTTTTACATTTTGTATCCTAAATGCTGTCCTCTGAAACTCCAACGTGCGTTGTGTTCTTATTTTTTTAGAGGAAGGAATAGCAAAAATAAAATAAAAATCCAAGAAAGTAATTGTAAGATGCCGCTGTAGAATGGGGGGAAAGGAGGGGTAATGGGAAACCATAGCGATGTTCTGATATGGGTAGGACTTGGGGTGTGTCTGTGTATTTTCAATTTCTTGTCCACTAGATGGTGGAACAGAGTCCCTATCCTGGCAACAGAGTTCTTCATAAAAGGTTACAGGTTCTCTCACAACGCCCACGCAGGGCTTTGCACGTGAAGGAAATCACCCAATAAGTTAAATTTTTTCAAGGCTTCCGCTTGTAAAGCAGAAAGCCGAAACGACACAGGAGGCAAATGTTAGGGAGAGGTGAGAAGGGATGAGAAATGCAGAAAGACAAGGAGCAGGGGAGCTAAACTACATTTCCCAGGAAGCCACGGGCGCACCTGCCGCACCCACCACGCCTGTTACGGCGCTCGCGACCCTGTCGTCCATCCCACCCCAAGGAGCACAGAGAAGGGCACGGAGTCTCCACTGGTGCAGCAGCGGTGGCGGCTCCAACCCGCCAGATCGTCCTGCTGAGCCACGACCACTCCACCCTGCGCTTGTAGAGCCGAAGAGACACTCACCGCTGCCCCTCTGTTCCCGCGAGCCACGTGACCAGCTCGGGTCATGTGACTCCAGAGCCTGGCGGCTGAAGTCAGTTACCCTGGCAACTGCTGGGACCCCTCAGACCGTCCGGGAAAGCGGGGAATTCAGAAGCAAAGGTAGGTGAGGCGTGGATACTTGCTTTCCACTCGGTTCAGCAGGGCCCAGACTGTGCTCAGACCCGCTGCTCAGGGCTTTAGTTTCGGGCCACTCCCTTCCTCCACCCCGGCTCCGCTGCGGGCGCGTCTTTGTCTTCCCGCCGACTCCGGAGCCCGCGCTTCCTGGGGTCTGGGACCCTCTGAGTGGGACCCGCATTTGACCCACAATTTGGGGCCAAGACCTTAACCGCCCACACACTGAACTGAACAGAAATGCAAATGAGGGGGAGGAGGTGTTACCGCGCAGCCTGAGCAAAGTATTGACCAGATCTCCACACCTCCCGCCTCCACAAAAGGAAGCTGAGGTCGGAGCTGCCTCATGGAGTTACGATCCAGAAGCTGACGCAGATCCGAAGTTGGGTTCTTTAGGGAGACTGGGGAGAGTTGGGCATTGCAAGTCACTATTGCGTAGTTTTTGTTGACCTTCCCTCCGTCCAAGAGAAACATAATTTGTTCTAATTTGCTCCATTAACTTTGTTTTAGGTAGATTCTGAGTCTTAAGGTATTAATCCAGAAATTTGTATCTGGAAACGCCCCCATATCAGGAAACAGTCTGTTTTTCAAAACTTCTTAATATGGATTGATAAATAACTAGCTGAATGATAAGATGGCACAAACTCTGTCCTGCGCTTTGCAAAAGGGAAACAGTCTTTTGGATTTGCTAGTTTTTACTTTTTAAAAGTTTCCTTGAGAAGCCCTGGTTTATTTAAGGGATGTTAAATAACACACACACACAGACACACAGACACACACACACGCTAATATGCATAGATTTAGGAAATATTCTCGAGGCCACTTTTTAACAACTGTATGTTAAGAATGAAAATGTAATTCTCAACTCTAAGTCAAACTGTGAAAGCTGCTTTTTCAAATCAGTTTTATTAATGAATTAAAAATCTCTTGTCCAATTTACTGGTCAGTAATTGTGTGTATATGCTAAATCATGAGAGAAATGTCTGAAGTTCAAGGCTGACGGTTTTTATGATGTGATTTGGATTTCCTTAAAGGATGTTTATTATCTCTTGCCATTTAGTGTTTCCACTGTTGTAAATACTTTGGAATGTTTACTTTTGGAAGGGAAAATTATTGATAATGGCCCACTATTCCAAAGAAGAGCTGGATGAAGAGTTTGAACAGTTCATGAAAGAGGTAAGTTTATATTTTTAAAAGCTGTATTGTAAATTGTCCTACAAGAAACTCATTCTTCTAGGATGCAATCAGCCTATCATCAAGCTCTGTCACCTGTTTCCAAAATACATCTATCATCCCTCTAGGTCTCTCCCTTTTCACTGCAATTTACCTAATCCAGGACTCCGTCATCTCACTAGGCTACTGCAACAGTTCCCACGTACTGTCCAAGCGTTCCTTCACCACACGGCTGCCAGCGTGGTTTGTGACATAAATCAGACTCTGTTACTCCCAATGGAAAACACTATTGGTCTCCCATCACCTACAGAGTAAAATCCAGACTCCTTTCTGTGGCTTACAAAACCCTGGATGATTTTGCTCATGCCCACCTCACTGACTATACACTGCCCTTCCCCCTTTTCCATTCATGCCTTTTTTCTCCTCCAGACACGCCAAGCTCATTTCACATTAGGAGCTTTGTACTGTTCCCTCTGCCAATAATGCTGTCTATTCCTCTATCCTTTACCTGGATGGTGAAGATCTCTTTTTAAAATCACTACCTAAGAGAGGTTTCTTTCTGTTGATCCAGTAAAAAAGTAACTACCAAGTTCCTTCTTATACCATGTACTTAATTTTCCATGTAGCTCATTCTTCATGTAGCTCTTAGAACCATTCATTATTTCACTTGTTTAGCTCTCTTTTCTGCCTCCCTTAAGAATGAATGGTCTTTGACATGACAGCTGTATTTTTTTTTATTGAAGTATAGTTCATGTACAATATTATATTAGTTCAAACAGTGATTCAATTTTTATAGATTATACTCCATTTAAAGTTATAAAATACTGGCTGTACTCTCTGTGCTGCATGATATATACTTGTAGCTTATTTATTTTATTCATAGTAGTTTGTGCATTTTAATCCCTACCCCTACCCCTATTTTGCCCCTCCTCCTTTCTCTCTTCCCACTGGTACCCACTAGTTTGTTGTCTATATCTGAGAGTCTGTTTTCTGCTTTGTTATATTCATTTGTTTTATGTTTTTAGATTCCACATATAAGTGATAACATACAGCATTTGTTCTTCTCTGACTTGTTTCACTAAGCATAGTACCCTCCAGGTCCGTCCATGCTGTTTCAAATGACAAAATTTCATTCTTTTTATGGTTAAGTAACATTCCATCATATATCTGTATACCACACCTTCTTTATCCATTCATCTGTTGATGAACACTTCCATATCTTTGATAGTGTAAATAATGCTGCTGTGAACATTGGGATGCATTTATCTTTTCCAATTAGTGTTTTTGTGTTCTTAGCATATATACGCAGGAGTGGAATCACTGGATCATATAGTAGTTCTGTTTTTAGTTTTTTGAGGAACCTCCATACTGTTTCCATAGTGGCTGTACCAATTTACATTCCCACTAACGGTGTACAGGGGTTCCATTTTCTCTACATCCTCACCAGCATTTGCTATTTGTAGCCATTCTGACAGGTGTGAGGTGATACCTATTTGGGGTTTTGATTTGCATTTCCCTGATGATTAGCAATGTTGAGCATCTTTTCATGTGCCTGTTGGCCATGTGTATATCTTGTGCCCATTTTTTAATCAGGTTGGGTTTTTTTTGTTTGTTTTTTGATATTAACCCCTTATTGGTCATATGATATGCAATTGTTTTCTCCCGTACTATAGGTTCTTTTCATTTTATCGATGGTTTCCTTTACTGTGCAAAAGCTTTTAAGTTTGATTAGGTCCCATATGTTTAGTTTTGCTTTTGTTTCCTTTGCCTTAGGAGACAGATCCAAAAAAATATTGCTACAATTTATGTCAGAGTGTTCTGCCTATGTTTTCTTCTAGGAGTTTTATGGTTTCAGGTTTTTTTTTTTTTTTTTTTTGCGGTACGCGGGCCTCTCACTGTTGTGGCCTCTCCCATTGTGGAGCGCAGGCTCAGCGGCCATGACTCACGGGCCCAGCCACTCTGCGGCATGTGGGATCTTCCCAGACCGGGGCACGAACCCGTGTCCCCTGCATCAGCAGGTGGACTCTCAACCACTGCGCCACCAGGGAAGCCCAGTTTCAGGTTTTATACTTAGGTCTTTACTCCATTTTGAGTTTATTTTTGTATTGATATATGGTGTGCGAAAATGTTCTAATTTCATTCTTTTACATGTAACTATCCAGTTTTCCCAGCACCACTTACTTCAATAAGAGACTGTCTTTTTTCCAATGTAAATTCTTGCCTTCTTTGTTGTAGATTAATTGACCATAAGTGCACGGGTTTATTTCTGGGCTCTCTATTCTGTTCTGTTGATGGACGTGTTGGTTTTTGTGTTGTGATTACTGGAGCTTCCTAGTATAGTCTGAAGTCAGGGAGCTGAAGTCAGGGAGCTTAATACCTTTAGCTTTGTTCTTTTTTCTCAACATTGCTTTGGCTTTTCAGGGTCTTTAGTTGTTCCGTATAAATTTTAGGATTATTTGTTCTAGTTCTGTGAAAAATGTCATACATGTTTTGACAGGTATTGCATTAAATCTGTAGCTTGCTTTGGGTAGCATGGACATTTTAACAATATCAATTCTTCCAATCCATGAACATGAGCTATCCTGCCATTTCATTGTATCATCCTCATCCTCAGTTTCCTTCATCAATGTTTTATAGTTTTCAGACCATGAGTTTTTCACCTCCTTGATTAAGTTTATTCCTATGTATTTTATTCTTTTGGATGTGATTTTAAAAAGGATGGTTTTCTTACTCTTTCTGATAGTTCATTTTTAGTGTATAGAAAAGCAACAGATTTCTGTATATTAATCTTGTATCCTACAAAGCTACTGAATCCATTTATTAATTCTGAGAGTTTTTTGGTGAAGACTTTAGGGTTTTCTATATGTAGTATCATGCCATCTGCAAATACTGACAGCTTTACATCTTCCCTTTCAATTTGGAAGCCTTTTATTTCTTTTCATGTCTGATTGCTCTGACTAGGACTTCCAATACTTTATTAAATAGAAGTGGTGAGAGTGGGCATCCTTATCTTGTTCCTGATTTTAGAGGAAGCGCTTTCAGTTTTTCACCAATGAATATGATGAATATGATGTTAGCTGTGGGTTTGTCATAAATGACCTTTTTTACGTTGCTATGAGTTTAGATACCAACTTTGATGAGAGTTTTTGTCATGAATGGATATTGAATTTTGTCAAATGCTTTCTCTGTATTTATTGAGGTGATCATGTGACTTGTTAATGTGGTGTATCCCATTGATTGACTTGCAAATATTGAACCATGTTTGCATCCCTAGAGTAAGTCCTACTTGATCATGGTGTATGATTCTTTTTATATATTGTTGAATTAAGTTTGTTGAGGATTTCTGCATCTATATTCATCAGAGATATCAGCCTGCAGTTTTCTTTTTTTGTAGTGTCTTTGTCTGTTTTTAATATCAGGGTAACGTGACCTTGTAGAATCAATTTGGGAGTGTCCTTTCTTCTGTTTTTTGGAATAGGTTGAGAAGGATATTAGCTTTTTATATGTTTGGTGGAATTCTCCTGTGAAGCTATCCTGGACTTTCGTTTGCTGGAAGTTTCTGATTACTAATTCAATTATACTACTAGTGATTGGTCTGTTCACATTGTCTGTGTCTTCCTGATTCAGTTTTGGAAGATTGTATGTTTTTAGAAATTAATCCATTTCTTAGGTTGTCCAATTTGTTGACATGTAACTGTTTGTAGTATTGTCTTATGATTTTATTTGTGATATTGGTTGTTAGTTCTCCTCTTTCTTTTTTATTTTGTTTGTTTGGGTCCTCTTTTTTCTTGATGAACCCCTGGCTAAAGGCTTATCAATTTTCTTAATTTTTGGGGGGACTTCCCTGCCTGGTGGAGCAGTGGATAAGACTCCACACTCCCAATGCGGAGGGCTCGGGTTTGATCCCTGTTCAGGGAACTAGATACCACATGCATGCTGCAACTAGGGATTCACATGCCATAACTAGGGAGCCTGCATGCCGTGACTAAGGAGCCTGTGAGCCACAACTAAGGAGCCCACGAGCTGCACCTAAGGAGCTGGCAAGCTGAAACTAAGGAGCCCTGGAGCCATAGCTAAGAAGCCCGCGTGCTTCAACTAAGGAGCCTGTGACTACAACTGGGGAGCCTGCCTGCTACAACTAAGATGCCATGCAACCAAAAAAAAAAAAAAAAAATTCTTTATTATTTCAAAAAACCAGCTCTTGGTTTCATTGATTTTTTAAATTTATTTTATTTTATTTTTTTGGTCTCTATTTATTTCCTCTCTGGTATTTATTATTTCCTTCCTTCTGCTGACTTTGGACTTTGTTCTTCTTTTTCTGATTCCTTTGGATGGTAGGTTATGTTGTTTATTTGAGATTTTTCTTGTTTCTTAAAGTAGGCCTGTATCACTGTAAACATTCCTCTTAGAACTGCTTTTGCTACATCCCATGATTTCAGAAAGTTGTGCTTTTATTTTCATTTGTCTTAAGGTATTTTCTGATTTCCTCTTTGATTTCTTCATTGACCCATTGTGTTTTTAGTAGCATGTCATTTAGTCTCCACATGTTTGTGTTTTTCCCATTTTTCTTCCTATAATTGATATCTAGTTTATACCATGGTGATCGGAAAAAATGCTTGATATACTTTCTGTCCTCTTAAATTCGTTGAGACTTTTTTGTGGCCTAGAGTGTGGTCTGCCCTAGAGAATGTTCTATGTTCACTTGAAAATAATGTGTATTCTGCTGGTTTTGGATGGAATATCCTGTAGATATCTATTAAGTCCATCTGGTCTAATTTGTCATTTAAGGCCAGTGTTACCTTACTGATTTTCTGTCTGGATGATCTGTCCATCTGTCCAATTGGGTATTAACATTCCCTACTACTTTTGTATTATTGCCAGTTTCTCCATTTATAGCTGTTAACATTTGCTTTATATATTTAGATGCTCCTATATTAGTTGCATATATTTTAATGAATGTTATATCCTCTTTTGTATTGATTCCTGTATCATTATACAATGCCCTACTTGCCTTTTGTTTTAAAGTCTGTTTCATCTTATATGAGTATTGCTACCCCAGCTGTCTTGTTTCCATTTGCATGAAATAACTTCTTCTAGCCCCTCACTTTCAGCCTGTGTGTGTCTTTATCTCTGAAGCGAGTCTCTTGTAAGCAGCATATAGATGGGTCTTGTTTTTTTGTCCAATCAGCCACCCTATGTCTTTTGATTGGAGCATTTAGTCCATTCACATTTAAAGCAATTATTGATAGGTATGTTCGTACTGCCATTTTGTTACTCTTTTCTGGTTTTTGTACTTATTCTCTGTTCTTTTCTCCTTCTTTTTGTTTCTTCCCCTGTGGTTTGATGATTTTCTTTAGTGGTATGCTTGTGCTCCTTTCTCTCCAGTTTTTGTGTGTCCATTATTGGGTTTTTATTTCTGGTTACCATGGGGTTCATATATGTTGATCTATGGTTATATCCACTTGTTTTAAACTGGTAGTCATTTAAGTTCAAACACATTCTAAAAGTTCTACATTTTTTTTCTCCCTTCCCCAACATTTTGTGTTTTTGTGTCATATTTTACATCTTCATGTTTATCCCTTACCTTTTTATTAGAGTTATAGCTGATTATACAATTTTTGTCTTTGAATCTTTGTACTAGCTTATTTAAGTTGTTGATCCATAGCCTTTACTATATATTTGTCATTATTAGTGGGGTTTTTCTTTTCCTATACATGTCTACTTCTTGTTGTAGCATTTTCTTTTCCACTGAGAGAAGACCCTTTAACATTTCCTTTAGGGTCAATTTAGTATTGATGAACTCTTCTAGTCTTTGCTTGTTTGAGAAGTTTTTCATCTGTCCTTTAATTCCAAATTATAATTTTGCTGGGTAGAGTATCCTAGGTTTTAGGTTTTTCCCTTTTGCACCTTAAATATATCATGCCGTTCCCTTCTGGCCTGCAAAGTTTCTGCAAAAAAATCAGCTGATAGCTTTTGGGGGGTGGGGTTCCCTTGTATGTGACTCTTTGTTTCTCTCTTGCTGCCTTTAGAATAATCTCTTTATCTTTAACTTTTAACATTTTAATAACACTTTAATTGTGATATGTCTTGGTGTGGGTCTATTTGGGTTCATTTTATTTGAGACTCTCTGTGCCTCCTGTACCTGGATATCTGATTAACTTATTCAGGTTCAAGAAATTTTCAGCCATAATTTCATCAAATAAATTTTCAACTCCTTTCTCTCTGAGTTCTCCATCTGGGACATCTATAATATGAATGTTGGTACACTTGATGGTATCTCAGAGTTCCCTTAAATTGTTTTCATTTTTTAAATTTGTTTTTTTTTTTCATGTCTGATTGGGTGATTTCCATTATTCTGTCTTCCAGATCACTTATGCATTCTTCTGTATCACCTAGTCTGCTGTTAATTCGTTCTAGTGTGTTTTTCATTACAGTTGTATTCTTCACTTCTGGCTGGTTCTTTTATATTTTCTAATTTCTTGTTAAAATACTATGTTCATCTATTCCTTTTTCAGCATTCTTATTAGTAATGCTTTGAACTTCTTATCTGGTAAATTATTTATCTCTGTTTCATTAGTTGTTTTTCCTGTTCTTTTGTTTGAAACAAGTTCTTCTGTCCTCTCATTTTGTTTAACTTTCTCTGTCTCTATGAAATTAAGTGAAACAGTTACCTATCCCCATCTTGAAGGGGTGCCCCTTTGTGGGAGTGTCCCTGTGCAGTCTGCATGTGCCTGGTGGCTTTGATGGGAGAGCTGGATCTGACGTAAGCAGGAGCTGTGTCTTTCTCCAGGGTGTGCTGGCAGCTATCACTTTGGTAAGAGGTGGGACTGGAGACGAAGGGGCTCAAGGCAGAGCCAGGTGTGAGCCAGGGCTTCTCCTCACTCAGTGGCCAACACCACCCTATGAGGGGTGGGAGTGAGTCCCAAGGTGCTGGAGCAGAAGCCCTGAGGGTTGGGTCCCAGCTGGTTCTGTTTCCTATAAGCATGTACTCTTTCCTCTCCTAGCATTGTCACATTGTCACATTGTCATCTTTGCCCCAGAGAGGAGTAGTGCTGGAGCAAGAGGAGCTGGAGTAGGGGTTTGGCTTGTGCCAGCCCTTGTGCCAGGGTGGTCATAGGAAACCAGCCAGAGTCCCGCGCGGTTTCTTTCTGCTTCTTCCACCTTGTTTCGGGAGTAAGGAAATATGTGCACACTCTTCATGAGCAGAATCTCGGTTTCTTACAGCCCCACTGTCGGTCCCACTGGTTTTATAACCAGCTATGGGGACTCATCTTCCCAGTGGCAGACCCCAGGGCTGTGGCCCCCAATATGTGGTTCTAGCCACCTGCTCCCCAGAGTGGGTTTCCAAGCCTTTTAATCCCCTTCCTTTTCTGTGTCCCTTCCCTGGGGAACAGGTCCTGACCTGATCACTTTTCTTCCCTTCCTACCCGATTCCATATGTCTTTCTTACAGCTTGTTCTACTTAACGTAACAATTTCAAGGTTCATTTATGTTGTCATATCTGTCAGTACCTTATTCCTTTTTTTATAGCTGAATAATATTCCATCGTATGGATTTGCCACATTTTGTTTATCTGCTTATCAGCTGATGGACATTTGAGTTCTTTCCACTTTCTAGCAATTATGAATAATGCCACTATGACAATTGTATGTAAGTTTTTGTGTGGTTGTATGTTTTCATTTCTCTTGTGTGTATACCTAGGAGTGGGAATGCTGGGTCATATGGTAGCTCTATGTTTAACCTTTGGAGGAACTGTCAGACTGTTTCCTAAACGGCTGTGCCATTTTACTCTCACCAGAAGTGTATTAGTAATGTTAGGGTTCCATTTTCTCCATATCCTCACGAGCACTGTTGTTAACTGAGCGGCCAGCTGTTTTGTTTTGTTTCGTGTTTAATGATAGTAGCCTAGAAAGCAGTGTGGAAGATTGTCAGAAGTGAGAATACCTGCTATGTATTAGACAGTAGGATGGGCATTCTCTGTTTCTTTGCTGATCTTTGCCACAGCCCTGCAAGGTCAGTGTCGCCATGCTTGTTTTACATATGTATAAACTGAAAAGAGGCGTAATTTTCCCTAAGCAAAAGAACTAGCTTATTTTGAAGTTAAAAGTTTGAACTCAGATCTGTCTGGCTCCAAAAACTTACAGTCCTTCTTTCACACTTTTACGTAGCCATGGCTTTAGGAGGAAAAAACTGAATCTGAGGCAGATTGTCAGAGTTTGGTAAACAGCGAGAGATAGAAAGAGAGAAATGGAACATTTCAGCATGACAGTGAAGTATAAGACTGTGTGGAAGGTGATGCAACTAAAATTCAGATGGAGTAAAGAATACTCTTTCTTTTCTCCTCCCCTCATCCTGCCTGGTGGTCAAGGAAGACAGTGAGTTCTTTTCGAAGATTTAAAAATGGCATTTTTACAAGTCACTGGGGTAGAGTTGTTTGGTTGTGTGTGTAGTCATCTCAGAAGTTTAAGAAGTGCCCCAGGTACCAATGTCCTAGTTGGGGGACCATATAGAGTATTTGAAAGTGGACAGGCCTTAGTTAGAGAAACCCAAGTTTGAATCCCAGCTCTGTATCACTTACTGATAGTTGCAACCTGGACAAGTTGCTTAACTTCTTTGAGCTTACTTCCCCATCAGTAAATCTCTGCTGGATTATTTAAAGACTAAAATAACCTGAGTATAGATCCTGACATAGAGCAGGCAAGTAATTAATAAACGTTGATTTCTTCTCCAGAAAAAGTGTGTAGAATAAGGATAAAAAGGACCAAGAGCAGAATCCTGGGGAAGTCTCGTGTTAAAGAAAAGGGCAAAAGGGCCAAGAGCTATTAGAGTTGGTTAGGAAAGGTCACAGAGGTGAAGTATAACCTGGAGGAGGTGGTGCTATGAGGTCAAAGGGCGAGATTTGCCCAAAGTGAGAGTTGGTCACCATGTCAAACTCCGTGGTATGATCAGGGAGGTGACTGACAGTCATCCTTTATTTGTGGCATGTAGGAGGCCTGTGGTGACTGAGGAGAGCTGTTTTGGATGGGGACCAGATTTTAAGGGGTTTAACAGTGACCTGGAGAAGTTAGAATGTACATAAAGGAAAGATGATAGAATGAAAGGGAGGTAGGAGTAAGGAACTTTGCCTGTTTGCTTTGTTTTGTTTGTTTGTTTTGTTTTGTTCTTTTTAAGTAGGGTAGACTTAAGTGTTCATTTTTTTTTTTTTTTGCGGTACACGGGCCTCTCACTGTTGTGGCCTCTCCCGTTGCGGAGCACAGGCTCCGGACATGCAGGCTCAGCGGCCATGGCTCACAGGCCCAGCCGCTCCACGGCATGTGGGATCTTCCCGGACTGGGGCATGAACCCGTGTCCCCTACATTGGCAGGCGGACTCTCAACCACTGCACCACCAGGGAAGCCCAAGTGTTCATTCTTATACTATACAATTATGCCAGGTGCTGTGCTAGGCCCTGGGGATGCAGTGATGAGCAAGTTTATAACCTGAGGGAAGGAGGGCAAGGAGATTGTGGAGGGAGTGAGGTGCAGAGATGGATTAGGATAACCCAGCAAGCGAGAACTTGGTGAGGCGGGAGGTGGCCCCTCTGCAGGTTCTCCTGGGAGTGGAGGAAAGAATTGCTCTTCTGAGAGAGGAAAGCAGCGTCTTAACGGGTGAGTTTAGTGGTGGAGTGAGGGGAAGGAGAAGGAAGGTGGTTTTTGACCTAAGGTCTTTATTTTCTCTGTGAAGAGAGAGCCCAAGTTATTGGCTGAGAGTAAGGGTGGTAGATCGGGGTTAGAGTAGGGGTTTAGGATTGTAGTAAGATTTGAACCTGAAGAGTAGAAAAGGACAAATAAAAGTTTATTAAAGTTTATTAATCATTGTGACAAATGCAAATTTCTCTGGTAAACACCTCACACTCAGTTCTTCCTGGTCTTAGAATTTTGTGTTCTTCTAGAGTGATGCTAGGTGATTTTGCACAATCATTATTTATTCTTAGACCCGAGATAGTGTCTAAAAAAGGATTATATCCTTTTATTCCTTCCTGATTAGGTTTCTTGATCAAGTTTTTTATTTCTTTGTTTTTATTGTTGATGTTTTTCTCCTTGTTTCATCTGCTTGTTTAATTCTGGGTATGAAATCAGTGTTCAGAGATGTATTCTTGATGTTTAAGTTATTTTGACCCCATAAATCTAGAAATATATGAATTTATACATAATTGCTGAGAATGTTTAGGTGATAACTGAAATATCAGAGAACAAAGAAACATTTTCAGTGATAAATCTGGGATTCTTGAATTTAAAATTCACTAGCTTATATATGATTTAGCTTTCAGATGATTCTTTTGAAAATTCAAATAAAACACGTAGACAACCTAAAGAAGTGAAGAAGAATGATACAGTGCCATGGTGGATAACTGAAGATGAATTTGAAGATGGTGGTAAATATTGCTGATTTTTAATTTTAAGTTATTTGACCACAGGGGGGCAGTCAAGACTTTTTTTTTTTTTTTTTTAAACCCCACATTTGTTTGTTTATTTTTGGCTGTGTTGGGTCTTCGTTTCTGTGCGAGGGCTTTCTCTAGTTGTGGCAAGCGGGGACCACTCTTCATCGCGGTGCACGGGCCTCTCACTATCGTGGCCTCTCTTGTTGCAGAGCACAGGCTCCATACGTGGAGGCTCAGTAGTTGTGGCTCACGGGCCTAGTTGCTCCGTGGCATGTGGGATCTTCCCAGACCAGGGCTCGAACCCATGTCCCCTGCATTAGCAGGCAGATTCTCAACCACTGCACCACCAGGGAAGCCCAGACAAGACTTTTAATTCTGGATTTTCTTACCATGCTTTTAATAAATATATAAGGAAAATAATACTAATAGTGTGAATTTTTGAAGTTTGACTTGATTTTCATATTACTTTATGATATATTTTTTATATAATAGGGAATCTGTGTTTCTGCATTATCAGATTATTTTACATTGAAATAATTTATCGTTCCTCAATTTAAGCTGGTGAATAATGTTAGGTATATTTATATATTATCATGTTTAATGGTAAATTGATTTAAAGTGATTTAATAAAATATTCTGACAATGTATTAATGTCACTGCATTGGGAAGATTTTAACAAATCTATAGATTTTGGTATTGGTCTCTGTTAATGACAGTAGAAAAAAATAATTTTATTACCTTAATAGTAAATAACTCATTATTGATCCTGTCTAGCACATGCGTATATCTTTTTTGGAACTATTCCTACTCACATCTTTACAAATAGAAAATTACTCTCTGGGTGTTTTCTTCAGTATAGCTACTATATATGATATTGCTGTATTCGCAAGGATCCTCAGACTACCTCTATTAAGTACCTATGTTCACAATATTTGTGTCTCACTAAGCACCATTTTATGAACTGATAGGATTTCTATATCTCTTCTTTTTCCTTGTGCTCCTTGACCCTCAACAGTAAATAATAAATGTGTTTAATAAATAAATGTTACTGTGAATTTGATAGTCACTTCTCTGTTCTTCTTAATACTTCACAGTAAGGAATTGCCTTATTGAAAAGTTCAGTGTGTTTTCATAAATCCATAAACCACGCACAGTGCTAAAGTTTGCATGTGAAGAATTATGTTTTAGAATCTTTCCCCCTATTGATGCTTGAAAAAGATACATGATTAAGTACTATTGAAATAATTGACAATGATTTGTGACTTATTTAGCATTAAAATCTTTATCTAGAAAGTAATGAATCAGAGATGTAGTATGCAAACTCACCCTAAAGGGAAAGAATAGGTCCTAGACCAACACTTGAATGTAACCTGACTAAAGATACTAAATTTTTTTTAAAAGAATGTATCAATCAGAGTGGATTTGATTAGTAAAGGATGCAAAGGATACTTAGGAAGGAGACTTTGACAGTGTCCATTTAAACACAGCGGAAGAAGGTTCCTCTGCCCAGGGGTATAACCTGGTCCCTGGTTCAGTCACAAACATTTATTGAGTTCATGTTATGTTCTGAGTACTTGGCACTAGTATGCAAAAACTAAATATGATTCCTGCCATCAAGAGTATAGAAGCTTCTAAGGGAGAATTGAACACCTCTTTTGAGAGGAATGCATTCCCAATCTTACATAGATGCCATTAAACATCAACATTGAGCTACTTCAACCTTATAATTTTGCTTTCTCTTTCAGTTGCCATAAGGACAAAATGTTCTGTCTAGTTAGTGAAACCGTCTAATTCTCCTACTGGTTATACTCTTCATTATAAATAACTGAATTGGATCTTGGTTTCAGTTGTATTAGTCTCAAATGAGGTTGGTTAGTGTGGGTCACATCCCTGAGTCCATCTTCAGAGCCGGGCTGAGACCCTGGACAGATGCCCCGACGGCACCCTGACCTTGGCGTGTATGTTTTCATTTGAAGTGCCTGTAGATATATCTCCTGATTTTCTCCAGCTGTTACTGGATCAGTTAAAACCATTATTCACACAGAGCCATAAAATAATTTGTTTCTAAAGCCTCTCCAATAGGATGCTAAGTAGGAAATTGAAATCACAATTTGTAACTTCTCAATAAGGCTTCCTTCTAAGCAAAAGTGGTATTTTTCTAATATTATTTGTATCATATAATATAGTTATTTTTTCCCATATATCAGTTTTTTACAACAAATATATACTGCTAGGATAAAGAAATTTTGATATTGTATAACTTTTCCAGTGTTTTCTAGTGCTTTTAGAATGAAGAACAAAACCCTACCCCCAGCCTATGTAGATGAGCATGGTCTGACCGTTGACTCCTGCCCTGGGATTACTTCCCCAAGTGGCATGGTATACTGTATTAAGTACTTGTGCTTCAAAATCATTTTTTAAAAATCTCGTCTCATTATGCAAGTTTTTGAAATATTCCACTTAATAAGATGCACTGCCGTCAAATAGAATTGTAATTTTTGTTTTGTGAATTTTGGGTCTGGTGGATTTTTATTTCATAGACCAGATTTATTTCGTAGCTACTGTCTACTAGTATAACTAATATAACAGTACAACTAGTCTAAGCTAGTATAACAGTACTACTGTGTTGGCATAGTAGTCAAAACAATTCTCTTAACATAAATATCCAACTATATTAAATCCCATCCCAGGACTACTTGGAACAAATGTAAGCTATTTGAAAACAAAGAAGACTCCTCAGCCTATTATGGAAATAGAAGAGGAATCTGCTGAAAGGATTCAGTTTCTTAAGAGCAGTGGAACCTCTATCTTAAGTATTGACAGCTTAGAGGCCAATGGTAAGAATTGTGAGGGATGTGAGCTGACAGGTTAATTTCTATGCTTATAATCAGGACTTTTAGGAAAGTTAACTCATAACTATCTTGGAGCCTCCTTTACTGAAGCGTGTAGACAGATTTAATATCTTCCTAGAAGGTTTAGAATTATACCCCTGGAGAAGCTTCATAGCCTTACGTATTATAATGAATATAAAGCTATATTTGAGTAAGAGATTAAGTGAAGTATGTTTCAAATTTTTTGAAGTCTGACTATGTAATGTCAATAAATGCATCATTAAAATTAATTTTTTCAAAATTCTATGTGTTAATGAAATATATTTGTGCTTTCCATTTAGAGATAGTAGTTCCTGAGCTCAATCATAGCGTTCTTGGATTGGGATTGGACACATTAGCAGAGCAAGAGGAAAAAGAGCAATTTTTTGCCAGGCTTGAGAAAGGCTTCACATCTTCCATTGATTACTCCAGATTAAATAAAGAATTGGATTCTAATGACTCCACACATTTTAAAGCTTTACATAGGTAATGTAAATACAATATAAACTAATCATTGAGTGATTTTTGTGTCTTTATATTTTTGAAAGGCTGGTAGATGCATGGAATTGAAGGGGTAAACATATATAACAGGCAAAATTTAAATCTTAGTTTTAATTCTATTTTCTCTTCATTATTTTGGTCAGGGGTAGCTTACGTGTGTGTGTGTAGAATATGATTTATATATACATATATATATATATAGGCTGGAAAATGTTGATGTGTATTTGAGAACCTCTAGAGATCTGAAATTTCATGCATGAGGTACTTTTGAAATGAATAGCACATTGCCAAATAGACCTAACTAGGAAGGTAATTTATTAAGTGATTTTCCAGAGGTAAGATCAGTAAGAGAGTCCAGACTGGTAGCTATTATAAACTCAGGGGAAACAGGAACAAAAAGGGAAGGAGGAACCAGGGAGCAAAGACCGATTTGGTTTGTATCCTACCTTTGTGTATGGTTGACCCTAATGATTATTAGGGGACTTCATTTATCCTGGAAATTCTACTAATTGACTAAGCTGGTGCCGCAGACCTTTGGCATTCTCAAGACTTCTTTGAAACCTTGTATCTTTAATTTCCTCAGTTTCAGTTTTCCATTTAATTTTTTAAGTTATAAATGGAAGCCAGATTACAATTTTAAGATTTTAAGAACACCAAACTATATTTAAATTAAGGGTCAGGAGACTCATAGCCTCTGGTCATCAGAGTGCCTGGTCTCCTCAAGATGCTTATTTTCTTGGACAGTGGACAAAGCAGTGACCCTTATGAACTGTGTCTGAGATTTTTACCCTACTTGCAAGCTGACAAGTCAGCCTGCCAGTTTTATGAATGCTGACAATAGACACAAGATTCCTGGGTCAGAAACAAATGGACTTTATTTCTCATCACAAAAGCAGGACCTGAGGGTCACGTTTATTTGCCTTCGTTTCCCATGCCCCACAAGGTTCACGGGGTCCATGATGGCTGTTTGCCAGTGCAATGGGTTGCTTTACAGGAGAGGGTCACTGAGCTTGGGGAATCTTTGCTTTAGAGTAAGCGGAAACAAGCCTGCTTTGGGGGCAGAAACATTGCCTCGTCTCTCAAAGTTGCTCAGTGCACACAACCCTGAGAAATGACCTAGGAAGGAGGGTCTGTGCCTTGCGTTCTTGGCATACCCAGCAAGAACACCTAGGGACCATCAGGGCCCATGGTGGTTGCCTGTCCTAACAGTGACACAGATTAAACATACACAGGTTTGCTGGCCACAAGTTTTTGCCCCTTTGCAATATTTCTTAACATTTCTTTGTTCTTAACGATATTCTTAACTACTGATATTTCTACACAAGAACAGCCTAGGCAGAGTGCAGTAGTGTATTGAGTATGCAATGGTATTTTCTGCTACTGTTATTAGAGTTTATAGTTTCTTGATCTGCTAATGATCTCACTAAAGCCATGGTTGGGGGACTGAAAAAGGTAGAACTGATTCTTTTGTTTGAAGGAAGGCGGTACATGAACTAATATATCCAATATAATTAAAAGTAGCTCTCTTGTCACCTTGCTGAGTATTTACTGGCTCAAGGCTCTCTCCTTCAGCTTCCATTTCAGGATGAAATTGCTTCTTAGCATGTAAATGCTGGTTCTGGCAGTTTTTTTCTGGTCTCCACATAGACTTCACTGATTCTTACAGCTTGTGGTCAGTTCCTAATCTTTAGCGTAGAAAGGCTGGCTGGGCCCTGAGATATGTAAATGCACATATTTATGTATAAAATTGTGTATATTTGTGTATAAAATTAAGAAAATGGCATTTTTTCCCCTTTGTATTACTTTGGCAACTACAATTAGTCTTAGATCCTTTATTTTCAAAACATTTCCCTCATAGCTTCCAGATTTTTAGCTTTTGCTAGAACAAAAGTACTTGAGAAGAAATATGTAATGTTAGAGGTTTTTAAAAAATATACACAAAATATTGCATGGTAATGTATTATTAACATGTAATACTAAATTAAGTAAATATTTTTCCAGTAATCAAGCTAATGTGGAACTGACTGAAGATAAACATGAGGATGAATCAAAACATGAAGAACTGGCAGGTAATTTCATTGGTTCTAAAATTTACAGTATTTGAAAAGATAATATAGCTTTTAATAAAGACATTGATAAGAGAAAAAAGGAAAATCATATTATCTTGGCAAGAGCTTGAACAGGTAGAGTGAGTTGCCTACAGCACAATTAGAGCTACTAAGAAATTGTTGTAAGTGCAGGACTGCTTCATTTGTTGGGAGTGGGTAGTGGACCCATTTGGAAGACAGAAAAAGGACTTTTGTGCTAGCACCAGAAGAATGTGTGCAGTCAGGACAAATACCTCCAAAGCGTGGTGAGGGAGGTGTGTCTTTTTCCATCGTTTGACTTTTAATATGTCTGTGTTTCTATATTTTAAACGGTTTTCTTTTGGTAGCATATAGCTGAGTTTTGCTTTTATATCCGATCTGACAATCTCAGACTTTTAATTGAAATGTTTCTACCCTTTGCAAAAATATATTCATTGGTATGGTTATTTACTGTTTTGCCATTCATTTTTTTATCTTCCCATCTTTTTTTGGTTATTGCTTTTGTGCTACATTTTATTGGATTGAGTATTTATACCATTCCATCTTAACCCTTCTTTTGGGTTGTTAGTTGTACTTCTTTGCTGTATTTTTTTCTTAGTTGCCCTGTGATTCACAATATGCATCTTTATCTTATTAGAGTCTACTTTCAAATAACATTATACCACATTACATGAATCTTAACAGTAAACTTCCCCCAACCTTTTTGCTATTTTTGGCGTACATTTTTCTTCTACATGTCTTAAAGACCCCACAATACAGCAGTATTATTACTATTATCATTATTATTATTGCTTTTAACAATCTGTTATCATTTTAAAAAAATTTTAAGGAAGGTAAAAAAATTTATACATATGTAAAAATTTATATTTATCCATGTATTTACCGTTCCCAATGACTTGTATTTCTTTGCATAGATTTGAGTTTCTTTTTTTTTAACTTTTTATTTTGAAATGAATTTTAAAAGTTTATTTTAAAATTAAGATATAATCGACATATATAACATTAATTTCAGGTGTACAACATAATGATTTAATATCTATACATTGTGAAATGAGCACCATAATAAGTCTAGTTAACATCTGTCACTTTACATAATTACAAAAAAATTATTTTTTCTTGTGATGAGAACTTTTAAGACTTCTTCTCTTACCAACTTCCAAATAGTTGCTATCTAGTATTATTTTGAGTTTCTATCTAGTATTATTTTTGTTCAGCATGAAAAACCTCCTTAACTTTTCTTGCAGTGCAGGTCTACTAGGGATAATTTCTCTGAGGTTTTGTTTATCTGAAAGTATATTTTGCCTTTGATTTTGAAGAACACTTTTGCTTGATATAAAATTGTAGGTAGTTTTTATTTCTTTGAGCACTTTAATGATTTCATTCTATTGTCCTCTGACATTATTTCTCATGAGCAGTCAGTGGTAATTCCTGTTATTGTGATTTTGTATATATATTATCTTCTTTTCCCTCTGTTTTCAAATTTTTCTCTTTAGGCCAGTTTTGTGGCAATTTGATGAGGATGATCTTGGTGTACTTTTCTTGCATTTATCCTGTTTGTTTCTTGTATTTATCCTGTTTGGAGCTGGTTCAGCATCAATTGATTTGTGAATTTATAGTTTCCATCAAAATCAAAAAATGTTTTTGCCATTAATTATTCAAATATCATTTCTGCCACCCCTTGCTTTCTGATCCTAATTACAAGTATGTTAGAAAGTTAAATTTTGTCCCACAGGTCACTAAGACTATTTCATTTTTTAAACCTTTTCTCCTCTCTGCTTCAGTTTTTATTGCAGTGTCTTCAAGTTCACTGATTTTTTTTCTTCTTTTCTTTAATGTTTTGTTAATTCATTGAATGACTCTTTTTTCCTTTTACTCTAGAAGTTTCTTTTGGATTTGTTTTTTCATCTCTTTAGTATGTTTCCAAGTCCCCAACATTGAGTATATTCTGCTGATCCCAGTATTTGTTCATTTCTGGGTCTCGTTCTGTTGGCTGCTGCTTCTCCTAGTTGTGGTCACTTTTTCCTCCTTGTAATTCTAGTAATTTTTTAACTGAGTGTTGAAAATATTATAGATTTTTTACATTGTTGAGTGTCTGGATCTTGTTTTCTTCTTTTAAGGAGTATTGAGCTTTGTTATGG
This sequence comes from Monodon monoceros, assembly GCF_005190385.1. Lineage (NCBI taxonomy): Eukaryota > Metazoa > Chordata > Mammalia > Artiodactyla > Monodontidae > Monodon > Monodon monoceros. The sequence continues at coordinate 18,248,073 of NW_021703771.1, read as the reverse complement.
CAGATAGCTTGATCCTTTCAAGCCTTTTCTTCTGCTTTGTTAGGAGACGTCAAGAGGATCCTTACTTAGTCTAGCAGAGTTTGACCCTGCCACTCACGCACAGCCCTCCTGAGATTTCCACTGAATGCCCCTACTGGACAATGAGGATTTTTTCCACTTAAGCTGGTTAGAGCTTCAGAATCTCCTTACCCTGTGCGAACTCTGGGAACTGTCTGTCTAGCCTGCAGCTTCCCAGTTATTCTCTGCTCCAGCTGCATATACATGACTCAGTATTCAGGAAAGACTCCAGGAAAGATTCAGAAATCGATTCCATGTAGATTTCTAGTGCTCTATTTCTGCATCAGTACCTTCTCTATCATTCCCCTGCAGCTTCTAATCACCTTGTCTTTTCTGTACTCTTATCTCTGTATCCTTAACACAGTGAGACCTTCCTGATCTCCTCCTCCCTGCTCAGCGCTCCAGGATGTAAATACCTTCTAGTGAACGTAGGGCTCAGCTCACTTGTTATCTTTCTTGGGAATCATATTTTTGTGCTATCGATTGTCCAGTGTCTGAAGACAATTGTTTCATATATTTTGTCCATTTTACTCATTATTTACAAAGTCCTTAATATCCAAGATGGTAGAGGAGAAAGTCCTCTAGATTGCATCATACTTAAATTAAAATTCACAGCCAAATTTTCCAACAGAGAATGAAAAATGTCGCTAAAATGTATCTTTTAGATCTTTTACATTGAGAATTGTTTACCTATTTTCTATTTATGCAAATAATATTTTCAAAGTTACAAGGGTATGGAATGTGATAGTAGAAACATATAACATGTGTAACATCTTCCTGTCAAAAGGTCAGAACGATAAAAATTAATATTCTCATTGTTTCCCAAACAGTGTGAAAGAGCTGGATATTATTGTCTCTGATATTTTTCATATGAGAACCACCTTTTCAATTGGGTTTTATTCTTTCATTTTTATATAAACTTAATTTCCCTTGGTGTTTCTTTCAGAAATCTCTGATATGCTATTTTCCTTCCTGTTATTTCTTGTCCTGTCTCATTTCTCTCTGTGACTACCAGTGGCATTTCCTTCTTGCTTCAAACCTAGTTTAATCATGACAAATTCATGAGGAGGAGGTTGGTCTTTTATATGTTGGACAATAGTATTTGCCTACAGACTATTCAGTTAGTAAGTGCAACTAACAAAATGTAGTTTTGAAAAATGCACATTAGATTAGGACTTTACTTAATCAGAAATAATATTTGGCTTTATTAACTTTCAATTCAGATTAAGTGCAACACAAGCTATAATAATAGTAACAAAGATAATTACTACTGCTAAACATAATGGCTAACACTAATATATACTACATATTACATAACACTAACTCTTAATCTCCTCAGCAACCCTCTGAAATAAGTACTGTTATCATCCCTACTTTACAGATGGGAAAAATGAGGCAAAGAGGGTTTGTGACCTGCTTTTGGTTCTACAGATGAAAACAGTAGAACCAGGAATTGAATCCATGTCTTCTGGCTCCTGGTCATGCTCTAAGCGCTATGCCACACTACCCAAACTGTTTCTTATACTGCTTCTTTGCAGTGACACAAACGCTGCATCCCCCTCCATTGATTTCAGATGGTTCCCAAATCTCAAGTAGTTGTCTGAGTTCATTGTCATACTCTCCCTTATCTCCTCTCTCCTTGTTTATCATCTTTACTTAAGAAAGACTAATCACTGAGGTACTTAAAATTCAGTGATTCCCACTAGAATATTAGGATCTTAATCATCTGTTATTGGTCCTAGCATCTAGAATTTGTCTAATACAAGGTAATTTCTCAGTAACTGTTTTGTGAATTGAATTATGTCTACTGATATTTAGAAAATCCCAGGCAGTGTTCTTTCTCATATAGAAGAGAAGGAAAGGTGTGCTTCTCGTCCTCAGAGTGTAGATATTGATGTAGTTAACCAACTCACCTAGCTTATCTACCTAAGTAACAATACCCATGCTGTTCCACCATTGTATTCCTTATGAACTAACATGGAGATGTTTCTGTAAGTAGATCTCACTGAAAGCACCCCTATTTAACTTAATTATTTTCAGACTTCCATTGTTAATCACATTCAAGTTGTCCCCTCTCTTCTAAGAGAGGACTGAAGGATGGCCATTCCAGAAGCAGACTCTCTTGTACCTCGTGCAGTCTTTCTCCCATCAGGCCATCCTGTCTGACTTTTGAAATACAAATAAGATTATGCATGATCAGTTCCAATCTGAAAAGGCCATTCCTGTTCTGTAGCCCACAAATCTCAGTCAGTCCTTTGAGTTAACGGCTGTAAACAACGAATTAAAAATTGATGAAGAGATCCTGGCCAGATAGTGCCTGCCCACCTTTGCCATAAGTAGCTTGATGGCATCATATTAACATGGACACACGTTTCCCTTCTGCTACAAAGCCATTGAGATATAATGTGGGACTTTAGCTGAGAAGTGCCCAGGATTAAGAAGTAGTGGAGGTCATATAAGGCTAGTATTTACCTGAGGGAGGGGTCAGAGATAGACCTTTCATAAGTACTGCTTAAGTGTTACAGAAGAGATACCTATAAAGACAAAAAAAATCAACTTAAAAAAATAAGCAAAATCCAACCTTTTGTTTAAGAGTGTCAAGATTTCACAAAAGTGCTCCCTTTTATAAGTAAGCAATTTTGAGATTTTTGTCTTTAAAAAATCAAGTAATTGAAGTTTGTTTTAAAGATAAAATTTCTTGAACAGCTCTAGAAATTTTCAGTTGGTTAATTATACAAAATATTAAAAATGTAAAACTGATAACTGTTTGAAAGTACAAAAATAAAACCCAAGTCTTACGAATTGAATTCTCTTTAAATCTTTGCCCAAAAAAGTATGTTCTTCAAGGTATCTTTATGTTAACATTTAAATAAATTATTCTTATGCATACTTCTTTTGGAAATCAGTAATATTTTCATGGAATTTGACTTTTTTGACAGTATGATCCTTGTATTTTTAAAACTATTTTCTTCAGAAAATTATAGTGATGATTTTGAAGATGAGGAGGATATTGATGCACCTTTGGCTCCTAAAGAAGAGACTAATTCCAAAGAAAATTCCAAATCAGAAAAAATAAATGTACCTAAACAGGTATGTATCAATTATATGTTTGACAGTTTGGAGACTTCTTTCATCACCTTAGCTGACTGTTGCTGTATAAAGAGCTCAAAATACAGAGTTCTTTATAGTCTAGCTCATTGTTGTAAAGTTATAGGTCTCTTAATACTCAGACGTTTTCTTAACTCAGGTGTAAATTTAAATCTTAATGAAATACATGGCAGTTGATGATTTTCTGAAAGATTTCTTTTGGCAAGTTTCCTTAAGCTTTAGAAATTGAAAACTTCATTAAAATCTCAAATCTAATTTTTAAACAGGTATATTAAACTATACTTTTCTTTGGTAGGTCTTGTCCTTGTGAAGTGCAATACATAGCTGCCTCAGTATTTATGCTAATAGTGACATTACTGTCTGAAACTTACTGGGCTAAGATTGTAAACTAAACTATTCCATTCATATTCAGTGTTGTTGTACTCTAATTCTCTTGTTTCTCAGTTCTTACCAAGAATTGGCTACCAAGACTGGCTAAGGGTACTATTCCATATTGCCTGCCAGACAGAACTTATCCTTGAAGCTACCTAATAGTAACCAGTAGGACAATTACTATTTGTTATGTTGGTTTTGATCTGGATACAGTCTCTTTTGCAACTGTGTTAGGACTAGATGTTTTGAACATATATGAAACCATAGACTCTAAATAAAAGCAGGGATCACTTTCTGGGTATTAAGAAATACTCTTATTTTTTAATTTACCTAGTACTTTTCCTTGGTATCATTATGTCACTCAGTTTGTGGGAGAAAGGAATATGACCTTAGAAATACATGAAGGTTAAAGCGATCTGATAATTATGCTTAGAAAGTTAATGGGATTCATACTTGGAATATGGCAATTACAATACTTTGTATTACAGTAATTTCTACTAGAAAAATAAATAGGTCAGTAGAGGGCACAATAGTTTGGTATATTAAGAAAGTATAGTCTGTATAAAAAAGTGTCCACCTAAATGTGGAAGCCTAGTAGAGAGCCGTCTGAGTAAGGGTCAAAATAGGAAGGAATGAAAGCTCTGCTCTTATGGGTGGATCCTATACACTGCCTATCCAGGTGGAGAATATAGGTGACACAATTAGAAAACTTACTCTAAGGGAACCTATAATTTTGACAAATTTCAACTATCTTGCCATTTGATGGCCTGCCTTTTTTGAAGATTTTGTCTTAAAATGTAGATGAAATGATGAGTGCAACTTATATTTGATCATTAATTTTGATCAATAGGGAAAATGGTGATATTATAATAGCAGGAATCTTACGTGAACTAGCCATGTTATCTTGGAGTTCGTAAAGTAGGAGAATTTCTGAGCAAGGTGGATGAACAGGTGGCATTGAGATACTTTAAACAAGGCTTATAAAGGCCTGAATTAATTGCTGGTAATCACCAAGGTTCTGAAGAGACTTCTAGACGTTCTCTCACAACTACATTCTCTAGTCTTATAGAATTGTCGGTGAATGAGTGTGATGAAAGAAATCTAGAAAGCACGTTTCTCAATCTTTTCATCATGGAGTAAAGCACTGGCTTTCAAATTTTGTTATTCTTTTGCATTGCAGTCATTTCGTGTAACTTCAGTTTCAAATCATGTAACTATTTTCTTTTTTTAATTTAGGAAGAAGAGAAAACTGGCATGCTGGCTAATGGTAAATATTATATATATTCCTAAATTTTCATTGGCAAAAAATTGGTCTGTTCAGAATTACATCTAAATAATTCTGAATAAATTACTATTTTTGTTTTTAAATATTTTCTGATGAATTAAGCTTTACACATTTTCTCAATAATACGTTCCTTATGGCTACCTTAAATTCTTCCTGTTGTATTTAAGAGTACTTATTTTTTAAAAGCCCAGCATGCCTTTATGGATAAATTGTACCAGACATTCAAAGATGTATTGATATCAGTCCTTGTTAAACTCTTCCAAAAAATACAGGAAGAGGGAATTTTTGCAGACTCATTCTGTAAGGCCAGCATCACCTTGATACCAAAACCAGACAAATATTCCTCAGGAAAACTACAGAAAAGCAATTCTATTTACAGTGACATCAAAAAGAATATAATGCTTAGGAATAAATTTTATCAATGAGGTAAATTATGCTTAAAACTATAAAACATTGAGGAAAGAAGTTGAAAACACACAGATAAGTGGAAAGATATTCTGTGCTCATGGATTGGAAGAATTAATACTGTTAAAACATTCATACTACCCAAAGTGACCTACAGATTGAGTGAAATCCCTATCAGATTCCAATGATATTTTTCACAGAAATAGAAAAAACAATCCTAAAATTTGTATGGAACCACAAAAGACCTCACATAGCTAAAGCAAACTTGAGAAAGAGCAAAGCATGGAGGTATCACACTCCTTGATTTCAAAATGTATTACAAAGCTATAGTAACCAAAGCGGTATGGTACTGGCATAAAAACAGACATATAAAACCAATGAAGCAAAAACAAAAGCAATGAAACAGAATAGCCCAGAAATAAATCCATGCATCTGTGTCACCTGATCTTCAACAAGGGTGCCAAGAATATACAATGAGGAAAGATAGTCTCTTCAATACATTGTGTTCAGAAAACTAGACATCCACGTGCAGAAGAATGAAATTGGATCCTTATCTCACACCACATACAAAAATCAACTCAAAATAGATCAAAGACTTAAATATAAGACCAGAAACTGCAAAACTATGAGAAGAAAACATAGGAAAAAAGCTTCTTGATGTTGCACTAGGCAATAATTTTTTGGATATGACCCCAAAAGCACAGACAACAAAAGCAAAAATAGAAAAAATGGTATTACATTAAACTAAAAAAAGCTTCTGCATAGCAAGGGAAACAACAGAGTGAAAAGGCAACCTATAAAGTGGGACAGAATATTTGTAAACCATGTATCTGGTAAAGGGTTAATATCCAAAATATTCAAAAAACTCATGCAACTCAGTAACAACAACAACAAAAAATTAAAAGTGAGCAGAGGACCCAGATAGACATTTCTCAAAAGAAGATATATAAATGGGCAAACAGGTGTATGGAAAGATACTGAAGTTCACTAATCATCAGGGAAATGCAGATCAAAACCACAATGAGATATCACCTCACACCTGTTAGAATGACTGTTACCAGAAAGAGGAAAAAATAAGTTTTGGCGAGGATGTGGAGAAAAGGGAACTCTAGTGCACTGTTGGTAGGGATGTAAATTGGCACAGCCTTTATGGAAAACAGTATAGAAGTTTCTGAAAAAAATTAAAAGTGGAGCTACCTTATTCAGAATCCCACTTCTAGATATATATCTGGAAGAGATATCTGTACTCCCATGTTTATTGCAGCATTATTCACAGTAGCCAAGGTATGGATACAACCTAAATGTCCATCAACAGACAAATGAATAAAGAAGATGTAGTATATATAATATTACACATGTATATGTAATATGTATATGTATTTACATGCATAATATTTCACTTTAAAAAAAGAAGAAATCCTGCCATTTGCAACAACATGGATGAATGTGGAGGACATTTACATGAAGTGAAATAAGCCACATGAAGAAAGACATACTGCATATTCTCAGATATGTGGAATCTAAAAATGTCAGTCTCCTAGAAACAGAGTAGAATGTTGGTTACCAGAGGCTGGGGTTGGGGGATATAGGAAGATGTTGGTTAAGGGGTACAAAGTTTCAGTTATGCGAGATAAATAATGCACAACAATGTGACTATAGTTAGTGTTGTATACTACTTGAAACTTGCTGAGAGGGGAGATATTAGGTGTTCTCACCACATACACAAAAAAGGGTAATTGGATATGTTAATTATCTTGATTTTGGTGATTATTTCACAATGTGTATGTTTATCAAATCAACAAGTCATAGATCTCAAATATATACAGTTTTTAATTGGCGATTATACGTCAATAAAATTGGAGGAAGAAAAAATTTTTTGTTATTTTTTGCAGGCCTTTTGCCTTTTACATATAAACATAAATTAGACTTGTATATAAGCATAGATATGTGTTGACGTAAGCCTACTCTGTTGTATATAAGAATAAAATGCTTCTTTTAGATCTATGATTATGTATTCTTTATATGTAAAGATTTATCTTTGTTTTTATACAGATTGCATACAATTTAAATATTTTGTTTATGGAACCATACAAGCTTCTCTATATTCCTAATATTTTTTTCTTTTATGTTATTCCAGTAGTGCTGCTTGATTCATTAGACTCTGTTGCAGAGGTCAACCTTGATGACCAGGAGAGAGCAACAACTAATCCAGAAGCACTGCCAGATATGACTGATAATGAAATGACAGGAACAGGTAAGAGGGACAAAGTAGCTGTTCTCTAAATATGTAATATTCTATGACTAATTGACTTCATTTCTAGGGAAATGTATGTGATATAATATATGTCATAGTTATATCAATAAAATTTTACATTTTTTATTGAAGTATAGTTGATTTACAGTGTTGTATTGTGTCACTGCTATATTCACTGAATACAGCAGTGATTAAATTATGTGTGTGTGTGTGTGTGTGTATAGACATACACACGTATGTGTATATATAACTTTTTCAGATTCATTTCCATTATAGGTTATTACAAGATCTGAATATAGTTCCCTGTGCTATACAGAAGGTCCTTGTTGTTTGTCTATTTTACATACAGTAGTGTGTATCTGTTAATCCCAAACTCCTAATTTATCCCTCTCCCCCCTTTCCCATTTGGTAACCAAAAGTTTGTTTTCTATGTCTGTAAGTCTGTTTCTGTTTTGCTAATAAGTTCATTTGTATCAGTTTTTTAGATTCTCCATATAAGTGGTATCATACGGTATTTGTCTTCTCTTTGTGACTTAATTCACTTAGTATAATAATCTCTAATTTCATCTATACTGCTGCAAATGATGTTATTTTATTCTTTTTTTGGCTGAGTAGTATTCCATTGTGTGTGTGTGTGTGTGTGTGTGTGTGTGTGTGTGTGTGTGTGTGTATACATCTTCTTTATCCATTCATCTGTTGATGGACACTTAGGTTGCTTCCATGTTTTGACTATTGTAAGTAGTGCTGCTATGAACATTGGGGTGCATGTGTCTTTTTGAGTTAGAGTTTTCATCTTTTCCAGATATATGCCCAGGAATGGGATTGCTGGATCATATGGTAACTCTATTTTTAGTTTTTTAAGCAACCTCTCTGCTGTTCTCCATAGTGGCTGGACCAGCTTACATTCCCACCAACAGTGTAGGAGGGTTCCCTTTTCTCCACACCCTCTCCAGCACTTATTATTTGTAGGCTTTTTGATAATGGCCTCATTTTAGTTTTGACTTGCCTTTCTCTAATTAGCAATATCCCTATCTTTTCATGTGCCTTTTGGCCATCTGTATGGCTTCTTTGGAGAAATGTCTGTTTAGGTCTTCTGCCCATTTTTGATTGTGTTGTTTGTTTTTTTGATATTAGGCTGTATGAACTGTTTGTATATTTTGGAAATTAAGCCCTTGTCAGTTGCATCATTTGCAGATATTTTCTCCCATTCCATGGGTTGCTTTTAGTTTTGTTTATGGTTTCCTTTGTGTACAAAAGCTTATAAGTTTGATTTGGTCCCATTTGCTTATTTTTGCTTTTATTTCTTTTGCCTTGAAAGCCTGACCTAAGAAAACACTGCTGTGATTTATATCAGAGAACGTTTTGCCTATGTTCTCTTCTAGGAGTTTTAAGGTGTCATGTCTTATAAGTCTTTAAGCCATTTTGAGTTTATTTTTGTTTATGGTGTGAGGGTGTGTTCTAACTTCATTGATTTACATGAGGCTGTCCAGCTTTCCCAATACCACTTGCTGAAGAGACTGTGTTTTTCTCCATTGTATATTCTTGCCTCCTTTATTGAAGATTAATTGAACATAGGTGTGCGGATTTATTTCTGGGCTCTCTGTTCTGTTCCACTGATCCATATGTCTGTTTTTATGCCAATACCATGTTGTTTTGATTACTGTGGTTTTGTAGTATTGTCTGAAGTCTGGAAGGTATGCCTTCAATTTTGTTTTTTTCCATCAGATTTGCTTTGGCAACTCTGAGCCTGTTGTGTTTCCATATAAATTTTAGGATTATTTGTTCTAGTTCTGTGAAAATGTCATGGGTAATTTGATAGGGATCACATAAATGTGTAAATTGCTTTCAGTTACTAGTATGGCCATTTTAACAATATTATTTCTTCCAGTCCAAGAACATGAGATAGCTTTCCATTTCTTTGAATCAGCTTTAATTTCCTTCATCAATGTTTTATAGTTCTGAGCATATAAGTCTTTCACTTCCTTGGTAAGATTTATTCCTAGGTATTTTTTAATACATTTTTAAAACAGATTGTTTTTTCATTTTCTCTTTCTGATATTTCATTGTTAGTGTAAAGAAATGCAACAGATTTCTGTATACTAATCTTGTATCCTGCTACCTTGCTGAATTCATTTATTAATTCTAATAGTTTTGGTGTGGAGTCTTTAGGGTTTTCTATATAGAGTATCATGTCATCTGCCTGTAATGACAGTTTTACCTCTTTCCTTCCAATTTGGATCCCTTTTGTTTCTTTTTCTTGTCTGATTGATGTGGCTAGGACTTCCAAAACTATGTTGAATAGAAGAGGTGAGAGTGAGCATCCTTATCGTGTTCAGATTTCAGTGGGAAGGCTTTCAGCTTTTCACTGTTGAGTATTATGTTGGCTGTGGGTTTGTCATAAATAGCTTTTATTATGTTGAGATATGTTGCCTCTGTACCCACTTTGGTGAGAGTTTTTTCCTGAATGGATGTTGAGTTTTATCAAATGCTTTTTCTGCAGCAGTTGAGATGATCATATCATTTGTCTTTTCTTTTGTTGATGTGGTGTATCACATTGCTTGATTTGCATATGTTGAACCATCCTTGTGACCCTGGGGTGAATCCAACTTGATCATGGTGTCTGATTCTTTTTATGTATTGTTGGATTCGGTTTGCTAATATTTTGTTGAGGATTTTCGCATCTATATTCATCAAAGATACTGGCCTCTAATTTTCCTTTTTGGTAGTGTCTTTGTCTGGTTTTGGAATCAGTGATGGTGGCATCATAGAATGACTATGGGAGTGTTTCCTCCTCTTCAGTCTTTTAGAAGATCTTGAGAAGGATCAGTATAAGTTCTTTTTTGTATGTTTGGTAGAATTCCCTAGTGAAGGCATCCAGTCCTGGACTTTTGTTTGCAGGGAGTTTTTTTTGTTTTGGTTTGGTTTTTTGTTTGTTTTTTTTTTTGCAGTACATGGGCCTCTCACTGTTGTGGCCTCTCCTGTTGTGGAGCACAGGCTCCAGACGCGCAGGCTCAGTGGCCATGTCTCACGGGCCCAGCCGCTCCGTGGCATGTGGGATCTTCCCGGACCGGGGCACAAACCCATGTCCCCTGCATCAGCAGGTGGACTCTCAACCACTGCGCCACCAGGGAAGCCTGGGAGTTTTTTTATTACAAATTTTATTTCAGTTCTAGTGATTGGTCTGATCAAATTATCTATTTATTCTTGATTCAGTTTTGGTGGACTGTGTCAACAATAAAATTTTCAGTATCATATTTGCTACTATATTTAACAACTTAAATAATCTGAACTTGCTAATTGTGACACATAATGCTAGTAGGCTGAGTAAAGTGTGTTTTAAGATATATACTTGTTAATAAATGAATGAATGCTGTTGTTACAAAGTATAGTATTGTAGATGAATATTGACTCATTTTCTGTACCCCACCCCCCCCGAGTGTTCCATTAAATTTGCCATGCATCAGAGAATTGAGACTTCGGTCTTGTGCGTTTCCATAGTTCCCTCTGTGTAGGCAAAAGCTAGATCACATCCTAAAAGACCTTGAAGATAGTGCCTTTTCAAACTTTTTTTAAAGCAGTGGAACTCTTACCTCTAAATGGAATCTTAGGTAGTACCTCTATATAGATAAAAAATGTATTTTATCAGTATAAATATAAATGTTTACATATGTGACATTTACTTATAAAGTTAGTGAGAGTAGTAATGGTCCTTTGAAATTCTTAAAATTAAAAGTTCTAGATATTTGTTACATTCTTATATCATCAGACTTCCAATATGTCTGTATATTTTGTTTTTGTTGTATAATATGAATGTTTTCTTGGTTTACCAGATAAACAAGTGCAAATGGGAACTTTTCAACTTGCTTTTTTGCAAGTCTCAGTTGACCAGTATGGTCAACTAAACCAACCCAGACACTTGGAAAAAAAGAACAATAGAAATGATAAATCACTAACCAACTCTGAACATCTGCTTGCATTTTATTTTTATTTTATTTCTTATTTTTTTTCTACTTTTCTATGGAAGTATAATATACTTGTATAATAATTCACCTATCATCATAGCTTGATGAGTTTTCAAATACTGAACACATCCATGTAACCAGCAACCAGATGAGAAAACCAAACATGATCAAAACCACAAAGTCCACTCAGATCTTTTATTTCTAGTCAGTGCCGTTCCAAGAGTCACCACTATCTTGTTTCATCCACTTCCATTTTAAAACGTAAAAAAAATTAGAACAGAATTTTTCCATCAAGACATGTTACTCATTTACTTGTTACTACCCAAGTGAATATTCCACCATGCTGAAAGCATGTGCTGAGCACATGTTCCTCATTCTTACTGCTGTTTTTATTTAAGTACTTGTCACATATGTGCTGTGATGGTCAATCCACTTGCACTTCTTTCAGTAAGCAGATATGGATTCTTTTAAAAGACCAGTGTAGAGCTACAGCTTTTCTAATCAGTGATGCATAGTAGAGGGTTCTTTTATGTACAGGATGGCCAGAGAAGCTTTATTCTAAGATACACATGAAAACAAAGCCAGAGGCAAGAGTTATCACTCTGATGCTCTTTACAGTTACATAAATGGCACATTTGAGTGTGCAGATTATTTTTTATTACAGTTTTTGTGTTTTAAAATGAAATTTCAGTCAAATGTCTGTGGAACCCGTGATTTTCTCTGAAAACTGTTTTGTAAAACTCAGTATGAAAACCGCTGCTGTAGGTTATAAGAAAAACTCAGAAATAAAAAATGTATTGCTGGAAGCAAAAATTCTATTAAGATGATCCAGGTCAGTTATATAAAGCTAAATTTTCTTGGTCTTATTTCTTAAATGTTCTTGACTCTGAAATAATTTGGTAAGTCAATTACTAGAAGAGTGTAAGTATAATCTTATTGTCTTGTGGCCTTGGATTCATATTCCCAGCCTTTCCAGTTACCAGCTGCATGACACTGGACAATTAATGCCTCTAAGCCTGTTTCCTCTTCTTTAAAATGAGCTCTTGTGATGATCAACTGAGTTAATATATAGTGCCTAGTATATTGTTAAGATTCAACAAGCAGTGGCAACTGTGTGGTTCTCATCATTATTATTTATATCAACACTCTGTTAAGAGTACAAATTATAATAAAGAACCTGAAGGCATAGAGTATAAATACCTTTTGGCTGTGAGGTATTGAATTTACCTAGCATTTCAAAAAATACACTTGAAAATTTTCAAATCAGCACCTGAACTTGGTTTAAAAACTGAAAAGATCAGTGGCTTGTTTTTTGTTTACCAGGTGTCTTCCAGTATTAAGCAGTCTCCGTTTAGGTAATATGTTGTCAAAGATTATCTCTTTTTTGATAATACTATTCATGAAACTTGTGCTTTATTGTCTTAAAATGGTTGGTAACTGTAAAATGAGGGCCAGATCTAGCCTTTTGCTTGTTTTCATTTGTTTCAAGGGCAGGTACCATTTTGTGCTGTGGCTGCATGACCAGAGCAGTCACAGGAGGACAGTGTGGCTCCACAACGGGACCCTTGCCTCTGCCCAGTAGGATTTGACCCTTTTCAACCTCCTAAAGTGGAAAAAAATTGGGCATTTTTGACTTGTGGTGATATATAAAATACATGCAGAGAAGTCAGCCCTTTTCTCTATAAAATGCATGAAAAAAGTTAACATATATGACCCTGGAATTATTTTTAACATCAGTTGGGTTAATGACTCAAATTAGGAGAAAAGTGCCTTTCCCTTGCTCTGTTTTCTGAGCAGCCCATAATACCACTCGATCTTCCATTTCTGATTTCTAACTTTTAGGTCGTTGCTTTTCTGCATGTTTGCTCAGCTGTTGCTTTAAGCCAGAGCCTCTTCTTTCTGACACCTCACACGTGTTAAATTTGGTATGAGCATTCAGTGCTGCTGTGCGATTTGCCACTGGGATCATTTCTTTTATACATACTCTGAAGATAATTAAGCATCCTGGTATTTCTGTAGAGGAGACAAAACACCTTGTGCCTTTTCCCTTTCTTCATAAAAATTCATTCTCTCCCTCAGTCACGCTACTCTGAATCTGACAGGTGGTTTAGGGCAGTGGTCCCCGACCTTTTTGGAACCAGGGACCGGTTTCATGGAAGATAGTTTTTCCATAGGCGGGGGGCGGGGGAGTATGGTTTCGGGATGATTCAAACACATTACATTTGTTGTGCACTTTATTTCTATTATTATTACATTATAGTATATAATGAAATAATTATACAACTCATCATAATGCAGAATCAGTGGGAGCCCTGACCTTGTTTTCCTGCAACTAGATGGTCCCATCTGGGGGTGATGGTAGACAGTGACACCCAAAGTGTGTTGCTTACATCCAGCCTACTCTGTAATCTCATTTTGGTTGCTGTCCGGTAGTGGACAGCTAATGTCGCCGCTGATCTGACAGGAGGTGGAGCTCAGGCGGTAATGCCAGCGATGGGGAGCGGCTGTAAATACAGATGAAACTTCACTCACCCGCCTGCCGCTCACCTCCTGCTGTGTGGCCCGGTTCCTAACAGGCCATGCATGGCATGGCCCGGGGGTTGGGGACCATTAGGCTTAGCTTAGCAGGCAAGGTCTTTTTCCTCAAGTCCTACTGAATATCCCTGCCGCTAAAACTGTCAGTGATTCTGATCTCATGGTATCCTCCACTTTTTTGTTTTTAATGTATTTAATCAAATCTATTCCTTTATTGGGCATGCTCCAAATAACAGTGGTGACCTGAAGCAGTAGATAGAAAGATATCCCATTGTGAGGCATTCTTACACAATCATGTGTGGCACTTGGCTCCCTCTTATGTTTAGAGTTGAAAATAGTTCCTCAGAATTTTATACTATGCAACTTACACATCATATAGAGGAAGAGGAGGCTGTATATGCTCTTGTAAATATTTTTAGGCATTAATTGATTAGTTCATGGGTATCAAGAGAAAAGGAGACTGGTCACCATATTTCTCTCTTTTTGTTTTTTCCACTCTTCTATAGCACTTTTTTCTTTTCTCTAATTTTGAAAATTCCACTGTTAGTAGTGAAGAGTACAAAATTAGTAAGAAAATACTCATAAAAGTCTTAGATCATTGTTGTCATTAGATCCTTTGAATTATTTCCTCTAGAGTGTATTCATCAGTTAGTGGGAAGAGGAGGAGGTTAATAGGGAAGGAAGAGTGAACAGTGACATCACGTCTCCTATTTTGGATGACTGGGTGACTGATCATACCACAGCCAAAATAGCAGGTACTAGTAGCAGAACAGATTTTGTTGGGGAATATGATTAATTCACTCGAGGATGTATTAGATATGATTTGCTTATAGAACAGTCTCCTTGTCAGGAAGTTTAATGTTCAAAAAAGAGATAAAGACAAAAGACATAGATTTGGGAGTCACGTGCACATGGGCAGTTATTAAGTGAAGGGTCTTGATGAAGTTATCCACTCCACTACCACCGCACCCCCCAGAAAAAAAGAGAGGTTTTAAAAAGAGATGGAGGAGCCCTGAGATGAGTCATTTACCATACAAGATGGAAAAGCAGCCATCAGAGCAGTGGGAAGAACAAGAAGGCGCTATGCAGAGGAAACAGTCCCCAGGAAAATGGCAGGGTCACACGTCTCACAGGGTGAAGAAAATTTTTAAAAGTTGAAGAAAATTAAAGGCTGGGTTTGGCTACTAGGAAATCACTTTCTATTATAGCAGCTTTAGCAGGCTGTAGGAACATATTGGTTTGCAAAGCTAGAGGATTGAATTTCAGTTGAAGAAATGCAGAGTACAAGACGCTTGGTGGCCCCATGAGGCAGAGAGAGAGAGAAGAGAGACAGAATCCTTGAAAAATTGTGTCAATTTGAGAAATTTAGTAATAGTTTTATCCAATGCAGAGAGGTCGATTAAGGGTAGTAGGAAGAGACGATAACTAGTAGAGTCATATTTTACAGTTAGCACGTCAGGACACATCTCAGCCCGCTACAAGAGTTCCTGAGCCTGCTGTGATTCATGCTGGTAGGCTGTGGCCACGCATGACCCAGGTTTGTATTTCACTCTATTTTGATCACGTCAGTATTGTCCTATAGGCTTGTACACCATTCCTAATAGATTAAGGGACAATGTTAGTGTTCCATATTTCTTAGGTATTTGTGTGAATATACTAGAGACTACATTTAATTCAACAGGTGTTTCTTATGGACAGAGCAGTAGTGACATTGAAGCACTACATCAGGCTTATTGTCATATTGCCCATTCTTTGGGAGATGCAGATGAACAAAGACCTGAGAGTAATGCAGTGGAAAATACCAAGAACTCAGCAAAAGATCATCCTCAAGAAAATGAAGGGTCCTCTAAAAACATCTCTACCACAGAATCTGGTAAAAGCTTCTTTGTTTGAGACCCTCTCTGGACAGTTTCCAGTGTGGTATAATTTAAATGCAGTTTGCTCTAGTGATTGTTTCTCAGTATCTGAATTTAAAGCGTTTGTATAAATCTGGGAATCACTGGTTTAGCTATAAAGTTAGAGCTGAACATAGGATGAAACTTCAGTTCCTCCTCTAATATGCCTTGACCGAATTAAGAAATCAGTTGCGTATTTTCACATTTTTTACACTTTTCCATGAACATATACTAAAGTTACTTTTTAAATAGAGAACAGTATTTTGGGATCAACTAAATATATAATTAACGTGTGTAAGTGTGTGTGTATTTGTGGATACACCCATACACATATATTTGATGTGTGTACGTATATATATATATATATATAGAGAGAGATAAAATATGTAAATATATATTTCAAATATGAATATCAAAGAAGATTTTCTTATAGGGGGAAACTGGGATTATTGTATGTGCTGTTCTGTTAACTACGTCAATCAGAGAAAATGTGGTTTTGGTGGTATTAGACACTAAGTTAAGCAATTTACATAAGATTTTTGGTTGCTGTTTTAACTTTTCTCCCCTCTCAGATCTGCCCACAGTAGAGGAGCTGATGAAGCCCATCAGAATAGATTCCTTTGGGGTCAGTGGTTTCGCTTTACAACCTCTCAGGTATGACTTTTTTGGAATGGATTGAACAGGTTGTTTGTTTGTTTATTGTTTTGTCACTGGGAACTTTTAGAATCATTTGTTCTACAAAACCATTCCTAATGAATGATTAACGTGTAGCTGGTATGTGTCTACCTGTGAGTCACTCCTGTTTTTTTTTTCACATTAGTTTTACTCAATTAGTTTATCAAAATTCTTCTCATGGTAAAATTTAAAAATAAATGCTACTAAAAAGTTGCTGCCACTAGGTAGGTAGTCTTAAAGCTTTCCACTGAAAAATAAAATCCCTTCAGCTCTAAATAGCTCAGGGACAGTTGATTTGAATGCTGAGAGGGAACATTAATTTTATTCTGTGCTGAGTCATCCATTCACTTCTTTATAAGCCAGTTAGTTTTACACTTAGTCACAGACCAGCTGTTGTCTTTCAGGGTGAGTTCTTGGGTCACAAGAAAAATGGGCTTCATGAAAATGTTCCAGCTCTGGTACATTTTAATGACAGCTTGTGGGACATGGCTGTCATTCACCAACACAGAGAAGCATATCACAGTAGCCTCGTCGTAAGGCTGCACTTTGCATTCGTGAAGCACTTAGAGTGTCACACCCTTTATCTCATGAGATCCTCAGAATAAGTAGGTCAGGCATCTTTATCGATGAAACTGAGGTAAACCAACTTAGTGGTGGAGCTCTCACAGGAGCCAGTAATGACGACGATGGTGATGATGACGACAGCTAGTATTTTAATCACATGCTTACCGTGGGCCAGGTACTGTGCAGAGTTCTTTACATACTAGATTTTATTTAATCTTAAAGCAACTCTATGAGGTCTCTTCCATTATTATCCCCATTTCATAGACAAGAAACTGAGCTTAAAGAGGTTAAGTAAATTGTTCAAGATCATGTGGCCATAACCCAGGAATGCACTTGGATTGTCAGGTCTTTGATCTCCATGAAATATTTCTGTGAAAAGCCTGTCATCCATGCATGTATTCATTTGTTCATTTGTGTTATCAACAGACAACTTTTTGAGCCTCCCTTGAACCCCATCCTCATCCTGTAAATCCACTTGCAGTGATTTCTTGGCCTTGTTCCTCCGTTTGTGCTAATTGAGAGAAAATGATGCAGCGTAGCTTACACTAAACCCCGTCGACTTGAATACTAAGCCTAGTATTCTTCCACTGGTCTGCAGTGCTAGTTAGTATTTTTAAAGCGCAGTTATGCTTACTTACCATTGCTGTTTGGGGCTGTGCTAGTGTTACTGAAGAGATTTTTCACACATCCTGTGTCTTTGTTGGCGTAGGTAGCACCATTTTAATAATGTGAGTTCTAAATAAGGATTTTCACATTGTGTTTTAAAAGCTGAGAGCCAAGCGTACTTACATTAAAGGCATAACAATAATTATAGAAATGTCAGTAGTATAAACTTTAGTACACATATCAAAAAACTTTTTAGTAAATTAGGATAAGTAATTCTAGCTGCTGTAACAAAAATATCCTTGAAATTTTAGTAGTTTAACATCATCAAAAATGTATTTCTTGCTCGCATGATAATTCCATGTGTCTCAGTGGAGTTGAGGCGGGACTCTGCTCCACATGGTCATTTAGGGACCCAGGCTGCTTCTGTCATCAACACACAGTTTCAAGGTTCTCATGGCCTCATCTAAACAGTTGCTAAGGAGAGAAAAAAGATGGTTTAGCATAATTCCTTTTAACTGCCTCAACACAGAAATGTTACATCACTTCAGTCCACATTCTATCGGTAAGAACCAGCACATCTAGCTAACAGAGTCCAAGAGGGCTGGGAAATATGGTTTGCTTGTGTGCCCAGAAAGAAAAGTTAAATGCATTTGGTAGGCATCTAGCTAGTCTCCACAAGAATCTCCTCTTTTAATAGCCAAATATCCATTCTACTCTTATGAATACAAAGACCTACTCAGCCCCTCCTCAAAGCAAACAGCTCAAGTCCCATTCAGGACTCTGTCCATCTGAAAGGCCAGGATTTCCAGGTGAAGCACAGTTCTCTTTATCAGGTTTGAATATAGCTCCTCATTGTCTACTAATCAATGAATTAAAGAGACAAGTTACATACTTCATTACCCACACCCTTCTCATTCAGAAAGGAAAAGTATGAAGAAAATACAGCCATCAGTAATGCAACTTTGAAATCCAGTGAAAGACCTTGTAAAGACCCCCTACCTTGAAGATGGGAATTTTCCTTAATTACGCCATTGTTCTGCTCTTAAGGAGAAACTACCATATATATATATATATATATATATATATATATATATATATATATATATACAGGGTGTGTGTGTGTGTGTGTGTGTGTGTGTGTGTATGTATGTAGGTATATATATATATATGGTTCCGTATAGCTCCTGGTTCCAGTTCTTCAAGGATTTGTCTTGTATTTCATCACCATTGGCTTCAACTGAAGGGGGTTTCAGGGGAGGAAGCTATGCCCATCTTGGAGGATGCACTGGTTTCTCCGTCCACTTTCTGCCTACAGGTGGTTTTAAGGCTCCCAAACAAGTCTCTAGTCTTTTTTTTTAATAGTAGGGTTGTGGTTTCTTTGTAATTAGTTACTTCAGAAAGTTTATTAGGCTTCTGATCTATTTGGTTCCAGTTAGTCCCATGTGCCAGCAACTACACTAAACACTCTTTGCTACACAAAGGTTTTAAGTCTGCTTTATGTCTTTGCTTCCTTGTTCTTTTGTTTTGTTTTTTCTCTCTCAATTTAATTGCAGCTGTCTGGATATTATTAGGAACAATAACCTTGTGTTTGAAGATGACACTTATAATGTGATATTTGCCAAGGGACTGAGTCACTCTTTTCAACCACGAAGTCCCATGATGTCTTGCTTTTTCATAGCATTTTTCAGTGCTGAATCTTATTGTTTGAGTTCAGACACAGAGAGTGAACCTAAGAGGCCCTGAGTTTCTAGACTCTGTTTCCTTTGATTTCTTCTTAAAAAAACAGCCCATTCTATCTTGAGCTCATCTTTTTCTCATAATATCTTGTCAAAAGTAGCCAGTAGTAGCTAGCACCTAAGAACTGCCTGTTCTCTCCTACCATTTCCTTAGTACCCCACACTCGGTAGCCATGTGGTCTGCCTTATAAACTGTTATAGGTGACAGTTTAGCAAATGTTTTGTCGCTATAAAACATGGGTTGTCACCTCTCCAGCCTCTACTGTCAGTTTCCTGCCACCCAAAACCCAAGCACTAAGCCACTGACTCATATTTTAGGTTCTTGTCGCCATAGCACTCACATTCTAAAGGCCAGAACTAGTGAATGGCCCCATCTAGATTGAAGGCGTTGAGGAAATGTAGTTTAGTTGGTTCACAGCAAGAACAGGGAACAGTTTTGATGAGCAGCTAGCCAGGTTCTGCTACCATTAAGAAGGAAAGAGCTATTATATTTTCTGATGATTCCAGCTACTTCTATTATTTCTAACAATTATCAGGAAGCCAATCTATCTTATATGAAAATGGTAGCTTCTTAAACTTCCCTTTAATCTTATTTTATAAATTACAAAATTAAATGACCTAATTGACCATGATTTAGTAATTTGACAATGACAATATCCGTATTTTGGGAGCTCCCATGATATGCTGATATTTAACCACATTTATAACATTTCCTTAAGGGACAGTTTCCATATTTTGAAAATCTAATGGTCTGAAATGTGACATTGCATTTAAGTGTTTTAAACCACAGAGATGATTTTATTTCAAAATCCTAGTGATTTTTCTTGTTTTACTTAAAAATTTTCCTATACTG
Source organism: Monodon monoceros (assembly GCF_005190385.1). Classification (NCBI taxonomy): domain Eukaryota; kingdom Metazoa; phylum Chordata; class Mammalia; order Artiodactyla; family Monodontidae; genus Monodon; species Monodon monoceros. The sequence continues at coordinate 18,227,766 of NW_021703771.1, read as the reverse complement.
TGATGAAATTATGCATTTTAATATTTATATTTTATGGCTCATTGACGTAAATTATGGTTACTTGGTTTCTTCTAGAAATGTGTAAAATGTTTTTCCTGCTTCAAATGCATGTTGACTTTATGAGATACTATAGATAAAAGATATATTACAAAAAGGCCACTAAGAAATTCATTTTTAAATTTTTCTTAGACAAAACCAATCTCAGTCTTGTTTGGTTTGGCTTTCCTTTGAAGTAGGTCTCAGAGTCAACCATGAAGTCCTGTATATTATACTGCATTACAATTATCACCTGAAATTTAAAACAATTATGTGATGCTATGTGAGTATACTCTGTTAACCAGAATTATAAATGATATATTTAACATTAATGACCTAATTTGAAGTTACAAATATTAGATATATTTAATACTCTCATATATTAATCATGTAAATGTATTTTATACGTATCACGTGTATGTGTATATTAATAAAACTGATATTTGAGGAGTTATATAGGGTTCATTCTCTGTGTCCTGTTTTGTTTTATAGCTATAAGAAACTGGCTGAGAATAAAGAATCTGAATTTGTTAGACCTTTACCCCTTAATATGAACCAAAATGTTATGTCTCAAGAACCACAAACTGTGAACCAATTTTTGGACAGAAATGAAGAGAATGTAGTTTTAGAAAAGGCAACAAATGAAGGTAGAGAAACTAACCATCCAAGAGTAAATGCTGTGGAAGAACAAATAGATAAAATGTACCTTGATATTTTGAAGAAAAAAATATCTGTTGGTCCTTCATTATTACCTCAGGATGACAAAATAAATAAGGTAAGTTTTTATAATTCAAATTGATTTGACATATTGATAAATGAAGTTATACAAATACTATTGATAAGTATGTACTTCTTAAGCTAGTGGGATTGGTTACATACTAACCTCCACGTAGATCCTGGATATCTGTGAGCAGTCTATAACAACACCCTGTAGTCCCCAAATTTAAAAATAGCACCGTAGCATTAGCTTTCTTCTTGAAGCCATTCTTTATATTTTTCATTTTTTTAGTAAAGGTAGTCCAGAGTTTGAGTAACATAAGAAAATAAAGTGTATTCGTCATTCTAGTGCTTTTCAATCTTTGTAGTAGTTTGTGTTCTGCAAAAGTAGGTAAGTTGACATTTCCTATAAATGCTATTAGCAGCTCTTAAGAAACTTATATTTCATGGTTCCTTTTTTCTCTGTTCTTGATTTATTCTGATTATATAGGCTCCATGACCACAGTATTCCATTTTTATTTTACAGTTCTGAGTTATGTGTTTACCATAAACTATCTCCTTGTATCAATAGAATAAGGCAGGGTACTAATAAATTTTTACCTTGAGAAATCTGGAGAAAAAAGAAGCTAAGACTTTTGTCATTTCAAAACATGTTCTTCCCTGCTCTCCTCCATGTTGATTCTAGTAATTACATGTCTTGCTTTCTGGCAAGCTTATTTTGTTTTATTATTTTGCTTTGTCTTACTCCTGACTTTGAAGATGTGCTTCCAAATACTAAAATTCGGATGAATTAGAGAACTTTAATATAATGATTTGCCTTCTATGAACTATGTTCTTTAGTAATCAGTACGGTTTTGCTATCTGTTAAATCTTATTTGCAACTGTAGTCGAAGTTTAAGTACTAAAGAGCTTGTACTTGTATGCAGACTTTTAGATCTCAACTCAGTTCTGGAGAAGAAGGGGCTGGAATTGGTAAACAGCTACCATACAAGAAGGCCAGAAGTGCACCTCCTTTATTTAAAAGAAAACCCCAGAGTGGATTATATGCATCAGTTAGGAGCTCAGGGTATGGCAAACCCAGTTCACCCTTCAAGACATTTTCTAATCTTGAAAAGAAAACTTCAAAGGACATTATGAAGAGCAAAAGCTTGAGATCCATTCCTACCTCAAATCAGGCTAGGAAAAAAGGTAATCATATACTCTTTTCATGATAGAATTCTGTACACATAGTGTATCATTTTATTTTCTTTGTTCTCTACTTTCCCTGTTTCCTTCCTCCTTCCATGAACTTCCCTTATTCATAGAAAAAAATTACTCATAAGGTACTGCATTCCATCTTGGAAAGATTCAATTCAATTGAGTTCAGGAGGTTTTTCATCATAAGTTCTAGGTTTTCCTGAACGAGACCCAGAAAGTATGGGAAGTGAATATAAAATAGGAGAGTCAAACCCCTCCTCATCTGGTTGGCTTTGTAATATCCAAAATATTTGCCAGAGAAGAGCTATGAATTCAGAATGCAAATGGCAACGTATAAATGAGGGTCAACCATCTGGGTATTAGTTCAGTATAGACTTGGAGAGTAAGGATGTTTTATAGATCAAAGAATGCATACTTTTATACTCAGTGTCTCTGTTAGTTATTTCCTAATGTAGTTGCTTATCGCTATATTGGCAGAAGGAAAGGGTAATTTTCCTCTTAGAAGCCCAAGCAACTAGTAAAAGAAATAGAAATGCTCAAGTCAAACCAACATTTCTGTTGCCTTAAGACTCCAGTGGGGAAGGGAGAGCAGTAGAGCCAGAAGCATTTTGTTCTTTTCTTTGTGATTAAATCAAATAGGTTACCAATTCCATCATTGTTTTCTGGTGATAGTTGTCGGAGGAGAACTAACCTCACTGGAAAATTCACTTCTAGCTTAAAAAGTAGGGAAGTGCCTTTCCCTACTACTGTCAATTCCAGGACCACTTTGTCTATATTTAAAATTCTTTCAGCATTAAAGACTCTTCTTCTGTCTGTTTTGGTGTGTCTTCACTGCAGCGATCTGTGTGTGTAAGATGGAAAGGCTAGGGCTGATCTGTATGAGAGTGCAGGAGAACAGCAGTGGGGGATGGCTATTCTGGAGAGACAGGAATATGATTGTTGGCTTAATGCAAGCTTCCTTTCCTCCTGTTCTTAACCTACGGACCTCTGACCCCTTTTCCTAAGAAGTCTCTTGTGTTCTCTTATTTTCTCGTTTCTGTGGGACATCTGCTTGTGATGTTGTCATCTACTCATTGTTATTAATAATTAACTGCCCATTGGATCTAGTGCTTAATGTTAAGGAAAAACACTTGGAACATTTCCCAAATTTTAGAATCATCAAGAGGAGTGTGAAAATGTTTCATTAATGTTTTAGGAGTATTCATTCTGTACTTTCGGGATCAAGAAAATGAAATTTTGTTTTTAATATTATTTACTCTATTATATGTATTTTAGATAAACTAACCACCAACATTTTTGAAGTTTACTTTATCCAGATCCATTCACATAACAAATATTTTTTGAGCACCGACCTTGGTCCAGGCAATATTAGAGACCCTTGAGATACATTGGTAAACAAAGTAGGCAAAGATATCTCCCCTCCCTCATTTTGTGGAACTTTCATCTGATGAGGAGAGATAGACTTTTAGCAATATGCATAATAAATCAGTAAATGAGGTTATATGCTAAGGAAAACTAAAGGTAGAGCAAGAACGTCAGTGGGGGAGGTCACAGTTTTCAATAAGATAGAGTAGGCCTCCTTGAGAGAGAGCCATTTGAACAAAGACTTGGAGGAGGCAAAGGAATTGGCCGTGTGGATAGCTGGGGGAAGCGTATTCCAGAAAAATGAAATGACTAAATAGTGCAAAAGTCCTGAAGTAGGGAGTGATGCCTGGCATGTTCAGGGAACAGCATGGAAGCCCATACGGCATGGGCAGAGAGAGTAGGAGATGAGACCGGAGAGTCAAGGGAGAGGCACATGTAGGCTTTTCTAGGGCATTTTAAAGACTTAGGCTTTCACTCTTAGTGTGAAAACATGAGCCAGTGAAACGTTTTGAGCATGAGAGTGATTCATCTAATTATCCTTTAGACAGATTTCTTTGGCTGATACCTTATAGACCATATACATACAAACATATACACACACTGTAGAGGACACAGGAAGAAGCTCAGAGCCCAGTTAGAAGGTGATGTTAGGAGTGCAGGCTAGAAGTGATGGGGCTGGAACCAGTGTGGCAGCAGTGGTGGTGATGAGAAGCAGTTGGGTAAGGGTATATTTAGAAGACAGAACCAAGAGTCTAAAAGATCGGTTTGGGGTTGTGAGAGGAATCGAGGATGATGGCAACTGGGAGAATGAAGTTACTCTCTCGCTGGGATGGGGAAGGCTGAGGGGGAGTAGATCTGGGGGTGGGGAGAAGACCAAGAGTTCAGCTGTCGAGGTGATAGTTTTGAGGTGTCTGTTCTACACACAAGTAGAGAAAACAAGGAGGCAGTTAGGTAGAAAAGTGTAGAGTTAAGAGGGTGGTGTGGACTGTAGGTTTCAGATGTTAAAGATGAATATTTTTGAAGCCATGTTTGTCTGGGTTTTTTTAATTGAAGTATAGTTGATTTACAATATTGTGTTAGTTTCAGATGTACAGCATAGTGAAATTTTTTTTTGCAGATTATATTCCATTATAGGTGATTACAGGATATTGGGTATAATTCTCTTTGCTGTACAGTGAATACTTGTTGCTTATCAATTCTATGTGTAGTAGTTTGTGTCTGTTAATCCCACACTTGTAGTTTGTCCCTCCCACCCCTCTCTCCCCTTGGTAACGACGAGTTTGTTGTCTATGTCTGTGAGTCTTTCTGTTTTGTATGTACATTCATTTGTATTATTTTTTAGGTTCCACACAGAAGTTTTATATAGTATTTGTCTTTCTCAGTCTGACTTAACTTCACTAAGCATAATGTTCTCTGCAACTGATGAAGATTATCAAGAGAGCATATCTAGAGAAAAAGGAGGCAGGGCCTGAACCCTGGGCATGCTAACCTTAGGAGGTCAGGCGGAAGAGGAGTCGCCTGCAAAGAAGACAGAGCAAGGTTGCAGGAAACCTGAGTATGCGGGGTCCTGAAAGCCAGGTGAAGACAGTGTGTAAAGGAGAATTGATCTGCTCTATCAGTTGCTGCTGAGGGATAAAGAGAGATGGGGACTGACAGCTGGCCTTTGGGTTTAGCAGAAAGGAAGCCATCAGTATTGGACAAGCAGTTTCCGTGGATATGTGGCTGTGAAAGGCAAGCTGAGTGAGGATAGGAGGAGTGGAGTTGGATACTTCGAGCTCTAGATGCCCCTGGAGAAAAGCATGTAAAAGGTAGGAAGAAAAAAATGGGGCAGTAGCTGGCATGGAAGTGGAGTTAGGAGAAGCCTTTTATTTTGCTTTGTTTTGTTTTAATGGGAGAAATAATAGTTGTGAATGAATAATAGTATGTTTATGCACTTTGGAAAGATGCAGTGGACAGGCAGAAATGCATGATGGAGGGGAGAATTGCTAGTGTCCTTGAGTAGAGGAGCTGTCTTGGGATCCAGTGCACATGGGAAGAGTTGGCTTCAGAGAGGACCGTGGACAGTTCGCCTGTGGGCAAGCCGATAGGAAGGGGGGAGATGTGGGTGCAGACTGGTGGGTGGGTAGAAGTGGTGAGAGGTTGCTTCCATTTACTCTGAGAAGTAAAGTACAATGTGATGAGGTGGCAGTGAAGTTGGGGCAGGGGTGTTGGAGGAGGGAAGATGTGAAAAGGCAATCCTGGAGGGTTAGACTGCAGCAGGGAGCGTCGGCGTGCAGTTAGTGACCACGAGTGTAAGTTGAGACCAGGCAGGGGGTGTGTGTATTTGTATATGTGTGTGCACAGCCACATTCTACTGCACGATTGCAGGTGTTGGGTAGTTGTATAGTTGGGGTTATCAAGAGGCGTGGCTTTTGCCAAATGAGTACAGTGAACTGAGAGAGGAGCAAGAAGGGAGAGACCAACGTATGTGGAATGTAAGTTGAGTCATGAAGGAAGAAAAGACATCGGGGGGGTGATACAGCATGACACAGGCAGGACCACAAAGTGAGTCCCAGGGGGTCCCAAGGATGGTGGGAATCCAGGTGGGAGGAAGGATTGATGGAGAGTAAATGCATTACTGGTGATAGAAAAAGATCTAGAGCGCCAGTGGGAGAGAGCAGCTGGGGCGGAGAGGCACGTATATACGGGGGTTGAAAGGATCTCCTGTGCGTGTATGGAAATTACTGAGAGTGAAGAGAAGTAATGTCATGGGGTGGGAAGGAAACGAGGGGGTTGGTATAGAGGTTGATAGATTAAAGTAATATTTTTATGGATATTTTTCCCTATTTCACAATTTCATAGTGCTTGTGACTACCGAAATAAAAAAGAAACACATCAGTAAAATTCATATTAAAGTACAGTGGTAAACTGTGACTGTCTATTTTTATACTGAGCTACTTTTTCTCATTAGACCATCCATTAAGTATGATTTTTTAATCTCTGTCTTTTTATTGGAAAATTTCCCAGAGTGACTTTAGTTTCATTTCCAAAGAACTGGAATTCCTTTGGGGTGGTTGTTACTTGTCACAGCTTTGGGTCTTCAAGAAGCAGACCCTGAGGCAAAGATGAGTGTCCAGAAAGTCTAGAGACTGTGCTTGGGATCCACATTGGGTATGATGAAGAAGAAGCCCAATGACTGGGGCTTACGCAGTTAGAAGGCTTCTTTTTTTTTCACGTAACCAAGAAACCAGGGCTCGTCAGTTCATAGCTGGTGCAACTGTGCAAGGACCCTTCTTTCCTGCTGCAAAATCCTTAGTTGGTGACTTTTGTCTTCCTTGTCACAAGATGGCTACACAACCTCCAGGCCTGTCAGGAGGAGAGGTGAAAGGTAAAAGGTCCCTGCCTGTTAACTCAGCAGCTTCTTAATCAGAAAAGTAGTCACTTTCTTGGAAGTGCCATGTAGCAAACTTTTGCTTTCATCTTATTGGCCAGAACTTTGATCCTGTGTTTCCTTCCCACCCCTCTCCCCAGTTGCATGGAGTCCAGGGGGATGGGTGTTTTTAACTGGCACACTGCTGCCCAGGGCAAAATTAGGTTTCTGTTATTAGGGAGGAAAAGGAGATTGGCAGCTAGTGGTGTCTGCACGTGGCAGTTTTCCTTTTTATTCTAAATTAATTTTCTTGGGCTATTGCCTCTTATATTTTTATCTTTAGACTGATACGTTTACTGTCACAGAAGGAATAATTGCTCATTCTTTAAATTTAAAAAACACAGAGAAGTAAAAAGAAAGCAATAATTAGCCAGGAACAACTGAGGTCACACTGGGTGAGCCTCTTTCCATGCTTCTTGTATGTATGTCCTTGTCCAGGTCGAAGGAAGCGGGGATGGGAGCTGGAAGGAAGGAGACAGGCAGGAAAAACAGACAAAGCATTTTATAAGAACAGATCACACTTCATAAGTTCTTTTTAAATAAAATATTAGATTGAGTTTTACTTAAATCTGTAAGACGAGAAAGAAACTTCATCCTAAGAAATACTACATCTCAAAAGATCCCTTTAAGAAAATAGACTGTGGAAACCTCTGAAAGGTTGGCAAAACCATGTTGTTGTTTTTACCTACATTTTGTACATTATCTGTTTTCCCTTCTATGAAATATGAGATAGTAAAACCCCCAGTCACATGCCTGCTACCCATTTTTGTTGGATTTATTTTTACTTGTTCAGGATATAATTAGTTTATTCGCTCCAGCGACTGTAATTCTCCTCAGCTTTTGAATGAGGGTCTTGGTTCTGGCTATGAAAGGGCCAGAATGCTTTTCACCAGTCCCTTATCCATCGCTTCTCCATTCTGGAATTATTTTGATTGGTTTCTTATTTGACTGAATTTTCTTAATCCATTGTTTTTTCAAGAAGGGTTCATGGGTTCCAAATTCTGCAGTGTTTTTTCACGTTTGAATTTTATATCCAAGCAAATTTTCTTTCGGGTATAAAGGGAAAAGATACTGTCCATGTACTATTATTGAAAATAATTACTTAGAGAAACCAAAATTAAGAATCCAGGAAGGGAGAATTGTGGTATAAAAGCACTGGCTGACTGCAGCTTGAGCAAGAACCACCTGCCACTCTTGGCCACCACATCCTAGGGAGAATCACAATGCTAGCAGAATCACACCCCATTCGTTGGCCATGTTGATGCACCTCCAGTGACTTGGAAGGATTAGTGCCTGCTTTTACAGTGATTCAAACAGTTCCTTTATGAACACTTTAAGACATTTCTCGAGAAAAACCTTCCACATCAAACAATCCAATTAAATATGATTACTACTCTATAAGGAAAATCCTGCGTGCCCGGAAAAGATTAGAAGGAAATCTCGGGCTGAGGTACTATTGGGGACGTGTTTCTTCTTTTGACTTTCCTGTATTTTCCAAATCTTTTAATGACCGTGTATTTTACTTTAATGAAAAAGTAAACTCTGCATTTGAAAAGTTAGCATCTTGAAAAAATTATATTAAAAATATAAATTTCAAATGCTTCATTTACATCTAAAGCAATCAAATAAATGTTTACTCAGTGTGCAGTTCAGAATCTGTAATAATTGAACATGGGCCGCAAGACCTCTTCTAGGTATTTCCCTTAAATGTTTATTTTTATTATTAACTGAATAACTTACTGGCCTTAGAACTATTTCCACTGTTTGAGGATTTACGAGGTACCTTTTAAAAGCTGAAAATCTCACCAGAATATATATACATTAATCACATTTTTTCTAATTTAATAAACAGGGTATTATAGCAGTATTATCATTTTGTTTTTTAATCAGATTTAAACTACTTGTTATAAAGTTTCCATGTAATCTATATTATTCCAGTGATACTATATCTTGATATATGTTACTTATAAAAAATGTGCTCTGAAAGCACACTTAATCTGAAGTAAAATGCTTCATAAAGCTATCAGCTGCTCTTTGATTCATTGTTTAGATATTTTTATTTGTTACAGCTGTGAACATTTGACAGAATAATTATTGAAAAATAATAAAACCTGAAATTATCCCAATCTACATTCTCCTCACGTTTATTCAGCTCCAGTTGTCATTTGACGTGAATCTTGTGTCATTACCCTTCTGTGTCAAATTGAGCAGAATGTTGATTATGGGCAGGAGTTCAGAGTGCAGTGAAACAGATGCGTTGCAGGCATCAGCCTGCTTCGTGATCATCGTTTGTCTTAGTGTTCTCATTGTATTAGTACTTATTGTTACATAATTGCTGAATACACACTCAACTTAGTTTGTATTTGTGGTGCTTTTATCCATTGCTTACAATCTTCAGAAATCTTATCTGGAACGAGACTCATCAGGCCTGCAGCTTTGGGTAAAGCAGCACTCCAAACGGAAAGTTGCCTGGCTACTCCTAAGAAGTCTGAAGGCCCTACAGAAGCAGATTCCTGTGCTCAGGTTCAGAATGTAGGTATTGAATTTCAAAATAATATTCATAATGTTTTTATGTTCTGTAATTATATATTGAAACTAAATTATAAATAATGAGATATATGTAATTTCTTTTATGTTGACTGATATTCTTGTCACACAAGAATTTATTGATCTTCTTATACAGTAGAACATTGTTAACCGTGTCATTTTTATTCTTTGTGGGGTTTTTTCCCCTAACCACCTGTGTTCAAACCTAATATTTTAACTCTACATAATGAAGTAATGCTTTTCCTTTAAAGGATTCTTCAGGATACCATGGTGGGAACAAGGAGACAGAATTGATTATGTTTAAAAGAGTTCAGGAAGCAGAGGAAAAATGGAGGGGTGCCCAAGCCCTAATTGAGCAAATTAAAGTCACATTCTCAGAAAAGGAGAGAGAGCTGGAAAACAAGATGGAGGAACTAAAGAGACAACAGGAAAAGGAACTCTTCAGACTGAATCAAGACAATTATATTCTACAAGCCAAGGTACTAGACACATTGTCCTACTTCTCCTTTTATTTAATTAAAAAAGAACTGGTACTCCCCGCTAAATGCATTGTCATTTGCTTGTCCCTGGGGCTGCTTCACTTGATATATTTGCTGTATAAAACATGAACATGGTTCCTGAGAGTGCCTCCTTACAGAAGAGCCTACATAGAACCCCTGGGGGGGGGAAATTGAAATTGAAATTGTCTCATTTTGATCATTTTCTTGTTAGCAGTCCTTTCTGAAAACAAATCCCTTGGTTCACTGTGACCTTCGCGGAAGACAGAGTTTCAGAAAGAAAGCTGTGGAAGGTCTAGATTCAGAAAGTGACACTGTGTAGCATTTCTGAGTTACTTCCATCATCAGAACTATCAGCACGAAGCACACTGAAGTGGTTTAACTGTAGTTGGTGTTATGATCATTCCACTGTGGTTATAAGGCAGTCTTAGGTTTATGTACCTCGAATTTTCTGTTATTCTCCCTCACTGCTCACTGTATCATTTCCTTCTCCAAATAAAACAATACCTGCATGTTCTCAAAGTTAAGTGGCTTTGAAGAATCAAACAAAAAACAAAGGTGGTTGCATTTTGGAGAAACAGCTGATCCTGTCACTGAAGAAAAATTGAAGCAAATCCAAAAAGAAATACAAGAACAAGAGACACTTCTTCAAGGATATCAACAGGTATGGCTCTTCAGCACATAGTGAGTTTGTCTTGAGATTCTTTGATTATAAAAATAAGGCATTTAAAAATATTTGTGTCCATTTAACAGGTAATGGGAATTCTGGCAATGAGAGAAAGTAATAATTTGACTAGTCTGTACATTTCTCATGGGCAGGATTAGAGTGGTTAAGGGCATGGGCTCTGGATTCAAAAAATCTGGTTTTAGACTTTGCTTCACTACCTGCTGTGCAGCCTTAGGCAGATCATTTCACCTCAGCCAGTTTCCTCATCTGTGAAGTGGGAATGAGGATAATAGTACCTGTCTCATAAGGTGGTTGTGAAATTAAAATAAGACAGTACAGATCAACCACTTCGTGCCTTCCACACAGTAACCAGTTACTGCATGTTGCCTGTTACTAATTGTAATAGCCATATTTCCTTAGAAACTGTCCTGTTTTTCTTTAATTTTCTATAATTTTTTCAGTAGATAATATTAGCTACTTTTGATATTATATTGAGAAATATAAATCTGAAATCAATTGCCAATGCCCTGAGAGTGAAAAACAATTGAATTAAATGGGAGAAAATGAGTGTGTCCTATAGAAGCCATACATTTGTTCTCTGGGATGATGGAGTGTTGGTGGTGTTGACCTGACAGTCAGCCAGGGCAGGTTTGGTGATCCCCAGAATGAGACTTGTCTTAGTTTCTTTCCCATCACTCCTTTTTCTTAACTTGCCTCCCCTTCTTCTTCTGTCTCATTACCTTTTTCTTTTGTGACAACAATAGCCTAAGCATCCAGCCTACCGATAACCAGCATTTTCATTCCAGGGACATCCAGAGAAAGCATCACCACATCAGAGACTACAGCTTTTGCTGTAAATGAAATTGTACTGATTTTGCAGGACACCCCACCATAGAGTTAGTGAGAACCGTCCAAAAACCCTTCCTGCCATTCTCAGCTTGCTGTATAGGACATGGGTTTTAAGGAGGATTTCACAGACCTATGAGTATGCCAACCACCCACTCTCACAAAGATAATACAAAATTTATGTGTCTGTGTATGTATGTATTTTTCTGAGTTTCATTAACTCTGCAGATAATCAAGCACAGACTGTGTGCCAGGCACTGGGCCAGACGTGGTGAGACAGTTCATAGTTTTCATTAGATCCTCAAAGGTCTGTGGTTTTCATCAGATTCTTGATTTTAAAGAGGTTACTAAGCCAGAGCATCTAAGCACAGATGGGTACTTTCTCCCCCTGATCTCACTGTTTGAGTCCCCCTTCAGCTCAAGTCAGGTGCTGTACTGGGTCTAGTCTCTGCTCTGCTCTGTCCTGATCTTCCACAAACACCCAGTCTCTAACTCCCTGCTCACAGAAAGTTCCAGAAACAAACATGGATACCCACCGTGGATACATCCAATTACCTCACAGCAGAAAGACGGGCCAAAAATAGGAAAAAAGAAGGTGCAAACAGTCCCATTGGCCTTTCCATCCCTGGTGCCTGAAGTCAGGATGTGGTTATTCCTGCAGTCTCTCCCCCATTTACTCCTGTGAAATGCGGTACATTATACTGACAGGCTCTTTGGCTTTGGGAATTTTTTTTCAACTTTTTTTTCAAGTAAGCATTTTGAGCATTTTAGAAAGAATTGTTTTCAGGTAACAGATTTTCTTCTGAGACAAATCAAAGAGTTTGAAAAAGATTTTGCTTACTCAAAAACTGAAGAAATTTAAAAGCTATTAAAAATGTTTAAAGGATGTATCTTTTAGAAGCAGATATACTTATGTAAGCACTACTGATTTTCAACTAAAACATAATTTTCCGTGTATAAAAAGGAAAACGAAAAATTGTATAATCAAGTGAAAGATCTCCAAGAACAAAACAAGAAAAATGAGGAGCGAATGTTCAAGGAAAACCAGAGTTTATTCAGCGAGTTAGCTGCCTTAAAGTAAGTCCTTTTAAAATTCTTAAAATCAAATATACTTGGACTATTTCTAAGCATTTTATTGTTACATTAATAAAACATTTAGGATACTTAGAAATTTTTAAAAATTGTACACTGATTTACAGTTCTGTAACTTTTGTATTTTTAATATTCAGTGGATTTTCTCTTGATATTAGATGACTAGTACATACTTTCAGTATTTTCAGTATATTCGTATTTGAGTTTGACATCTATTTCAGGAAATTGAATATTCCTTTTAAGCCTGAGATACTTGGGTAATACATCTTAGTAATAATGCTGTTAGTAATAATAGTAAAGAGAAAATACAGTGTTATTTACTGTCTTAGGTCAGGTTCCATACAAGTAGAGCCTGAGGTGGGGATCCTCATGGAGGTGATTTCCCGGAGGATTAGTCTCAGGAGATGGGGAGCCAGAGAAGCGAGATGGGGGCGGGTAGCAGGAGGGGAGGCAAGTAAGAATGTGGTCTCGGCTGGAGGCTGGCTTCATTCTGCTCTCGCCAGGAGGCTCAGGAGAACACATTGCATTGCAGAGTTGGCCCCTACTTGAGGCACGTGGGGGGCAGCCTTTTGTACCCCCCAAGGCAGCCAGTCCCTGGCTGAGGTGGGCCCCAGGGAGTGAGTGGGGGTATCCTCTGGGCCAGGGGGCAGGGGTTGCTATTTGGCAAGGGCATTTCTCCAGAGAAGGAGAACCTGCGAGTTATTACAACCAGCGCTCACCGTGGCAGGCTGACGGGGCACCAGCAGCCACTTAAGAATCAATCATACTTCAGACTGTACGGCCTTTGGGATGTTATTACATCCGTCTTTAACACACTAAGTGAAAGAGCTGAACCAACAAATGTGGGCAAGCTAGGGTACTGTCTTCTTTTGGGAAATGACTGCCAGCTATGCATCATTTCATGTAAACACCTAAAACTTCAAATAGGACCGCGATCAGAAGAAATTTCTTTGGCTATGAACGTCATGTATGTTTTATTTATTTACATACTTCTTCCATTTTTTTTGTAAGGTAACTTAGGGCATGTGAGGCAGGGCTGCTGTTAGCTCACACTCATCTTTCATGCAAAATAGAAAAAAGCATATCTTGTAGCAGACAAAGCTGGAAAATACACAGGTTGGCTAGTGAGGGCACTTTTGTGTAAATTAGGAAGGGGAAAATGCCCCTTTCTCCTGGTAAGTGTGACCCCAAGCCAAGGCTGATAATCTGCACAGTTCTGAGACGTGAAGGCATTTACATCTGCTTTCTTCCCAGATGCTTCAATAAAGTATTTTAAAATTTCATATCTGATAATGTTGCCTGGCTTTTTTTTTTTTTTTTTTTTGCGGTATGCGGGCCTCTCACTGCTGTGGCCTCTCCTGTTGCGGAGCACAGGCTCTGGACCCACAGGCTCAGCAGCCATGGCTCACGGGCCCAGCCGCTCCGCGGCATGTGGGATCTTCCCAGACCAGGGCACGAACCTGCCATGTCCCCTGCATTGGCAGGCGGACTCTCAACCACTGCGCCACCAGGGAAGCCCTGTTGCCTGGCTTTTAAGAGAGAAGATCTATTCCAGGATCCAAACCTGAAGCTCTAAATGAATTTTCACAATGGAATAAATGGTTTCTTTAGAAAGTAGGGTTAGGTGATCATATGTGTACTCCTAAACTTGTATAATATCTCTGGAAAAAAACAGAAAAATTGATTTTAAGGTACCAGTAGTAGACTGTGTTTGTTTTTATTTGTTAGTTTCCATAGGTATGATTGGCAATTTGTGTTTCTCAGGAGTCTAGAATGATGTGACAAGGAGTACAGAACACCACAGGGGAAATGCAGCAAGTCTTTCCGGGAGATTGATTTTTTTTTTCCTGAGAATTGGCAGGAAATATTTTCATATTACAAATAAACCAGTACTCTTAGGGTTTTGGTTCTTTTAGATTATACATAAAAATTTCACATGAAGTATACTTCTCTTTTAGTATTTTAGTATTGTAATCTTTAGTTTAAATAAACTTTCTCTTCAGTGACTCACATAGTTTCAACGTACAAAGTGTTTTTAATTTTTAAGAATTGAATATTTTGTATTGAAAGGAGTACCTTTTAAAAAATATATATTTTTTATTTTCAAAATAAATCAGAGAACAGATGCATAAAAGTCGTTTCCTGTCTCAAGTAGTTGAAGATTCAGAGCCCACCAGAAACGAGAATTTTACAGATCTGTTAGCAGAACTACAGGTGGCACAGGTAAGTTGCATAAGGATTTTAACCATTAGCAATAGGAAAGATTGTTATAAAAATCTCTACATGTGTAAAAAAAAAATCTGCTTTTGTAATTTATGAAAAAATAAACTCTGCTTATAAATTTCATACCAATTAAAAATTAGGAAATATCTAAGGTTAGCACTGGGACACATGTGACCTTACTATAGAGGAGACAATGTGATGCTGGTTTTAGATGGCATCCTCTTTATAATCCAACCTCTCATCAGGCATTTATCACGTGGAGCCATGGTTGGAGGCATAACCTTATTTAGGGCATGTATACCTAACTTCAAATTCCTCATTGGAAATGTACGGCTAAAATAGGAAAATAATTTGAAGATAATCATTCACCTTAAAAAGTTAGCTGGCTTTTCCTCTGTCTTCCCAAGCGGACTGTGCGGTTCTAGGGGGCAGAGGCTATATCTGCAAATATGTGTGTCTGATATGCCTAACACAGAGGTGAAATGCAATAGCTACTGTATAACTTTTTTCTTTATTTGTATTGAATTGTTATAAAGAATATGGCCTAGAATTTTCTAAAGCAATATTTATCAATAGGAGAAGTTTGGGGATTTAGGGCAGATTAATTCTGTCTTAAGCAGAACAGTTCTAGGCATTGCATGATTTTTATCACTCCTGTCGCCAGGAACTATGCTCATGGTACCCACCAGTCACTGCAACACTCAAAAGCACTGCCACGTTTCCAGACATCTCCTGTGGGAGGGCAGTCAACTCTCCCCACTCCCTCCCATTAAGAACCACAGCACTAAACTAAAAAGTCCTTCCAATCTATTTGAATGATTATGTAAATTAGAAAAATTCCAATTACATATCACTTTTTAATTAGAAATTTATTATATAAAGTTAGGTTATATAGCACTTTAAACATGCCTTAGTTCAATAATTGATGCTTAACAGACTTTTATGTAAAATACAGCTTCAAATATGAATCCATTAGAGAACTTTCTTAAGATGCATGTATGTATAGAATGATTAGATAGGTAGGCAGATAAGTAGAAAGAAGGAATAAATGATTGGACACCCGCACTTATCAGTGGGCCTCAAAAACTAGCAAGTTACGAGAGCAATTAACATTGCTGAAGTTTATGAAGACTTGGGAAAACATGGTAAGGTTTCAAGCACAGCATTAGCTTCATTTGAAGGCTGTTATTAGTGACCTTTTAAAAGTGCTACTTTGAACACACTTTTTTCTGACAAACGGGAAACTAAAACTGCCACTGAAATCACTGGAAAATGCTGGCTAAAAATAAGAAACATCTTGTAAGTGCATAACCCAGCTCTCAAGAAAGTAAGGGGAATCTCTAGGGGTCAGAAATGAACAGGGATACAAACCTAGCAGTAAACATTGCTCCTAGGCTGCCAGTTCAGTAACCACGAGCCTTGAGCTTTAATAACAAAGTAGAGATAGGACCCCAGGATTTCAAAGGGCCACATCCTTCAGTAAAACAGTGGTCCATGAAAAAACCCACCCACCTTCAGAAGGGGCTGAAATATCAAGAAAGCTTATCTGTCTTAACTTGATTTCTGTATAGAGAGGGGGAAAAAAAATCCCTGCTCAGTGTCTTACTAGTTGTTCAGTATAAATGTCATCCCTACTGCCTTCATTTGTGTTTTAGTATTTGAATTGACACTACTTTCAAGGTTTGGTCATACTCAAACTGGAAAAAGAAAATAGCATAAAAGGTGGTCCTGAGTTAGTGATCATCTTAAGTGTGTCTTAAGAAACACATGCAAAACACTCTTAGGGGTATCCATCCTTAACCCAGCTCACATGGTATTCCTTCAGGTAAAATCCTGCTGACGGTACGCCCAGAATGCAGAATTACAAAACCCAGGGAAACAACCCACTGTGAGCAGGCATGGGATGATTTAATAAACAGCAGGATTAGAACCCCAGTCAAATTACTGAGTAGACTATGAAATAAATAGACTTTAAATGATTTAATATACAAAATAAGTGAGAAATTCAGTGTGAGGAAAGAACAAAACAGACTAGGCAAATTCAGGGAAAAACAGAATAAGTAGAAAAATTAAATAGATCGTACATAACTAAGAAGAAATTGGTAAACTAGAAGATAGATCTAAGGAGCTTAGAGTGAAACACAAAAAAATAGAGAAATGAAAAATATCAGAGATGTGAGATACTCTAGTATGTAATTAAATTTTTTTTAAAGTAATGGCTAAGAATTGTCTAGAAATTAATAAAAGAGATGAATTCTCAAATTCAGGAAATACAGTGAGTCCTGCTCAGGATACATAATTTAAAATCTACATCTAAATCCATCATGGTGAAAGTACCAAAGGCAGGGAACACCTTTAAAGAAATCAGAAAGGAACTTCCCTGGTGGCGCAGCAGTTAAAAATCCACCTGACACTGCAGGGGACACGGGTTCAATCCCTGGTCCGGGAAGATCGCACATGCTGCGGAACAGCTAAGCCAGTGCGCCACAACTACTGAAGCCCATGCGCCTAGAGCCCATGTTCTGCAACAAGAGAAGCTACCGCAAGGAGAAGCGGGTGCACTGCAACGAAGAGTAGCTCCTTCTCACTGCAACTAGAGAAAGCCTGCGCGCAGCAATGAAGACCCAACGCAGCCAAAAAAAAAAAAAGATTAAAAAAAAAAGAAATCAAAAAAAGAAGAAGGGTTAAAGATAAAAATTACTTAGGGTTGTGTTTATTTGTGCAAATATTGAAAGATGGAATGTCATGCGTTAATTTTCATTCACTTTGGTTTTCTGAGTTTAAATAGTTTTAGAGCAAAAAATTCATACTGAGATAAATCTGTAATACAATATTCATATCAAACCTACTTACGTATAGTCTAATTTGTACCTTAAAAATTAATACCAATTAGTGTAGTCTTAAAATGTGAATTGTTGTTTTGTAAACTGTGGATGGACACATACTAAAAGCGAAGGCCCTGAGCCCTGTCCTTCTAGATTCCCAGGGTGGAGAGGAGGATGAGGCTGACTGCAGTTTGGCCAGTCAGTCAGGCAATCATTCTGGAGTTGGAAAAACAGTAGGTAAACAAGACAGACATGGGCCTTGCTCACTAGGAACCTATATTCTACCAGGGAAGACAGATAATAAGTGAACAAGAAATAGTTACAAATAGAGGTAAGTTCTTTGAGGAAAATAAGAATAGAGACTAATGGTAGGCAGGGCTGGGGTAAGGCAGCTGTCAGCCGTGTGGGCAAGGAGGTGCTCTCTGAGAAAGTGGTGTCTGCATCAAGAATGGAGGAGAAGCAGCAGCTCACTGTGCAAAGACCGAGCCTTCCAGCCAGGGGGAAAGCACAGGCCGAGTCAGGATTGGGCTTGGTACCTTCCAGATACAGAGGCACCTGAGGCAGAAGTGGGTGAGTAAGGACAAGAGTGATGGAAGAAAAGGTCGGAGAGACAGGCAGAGGCCTCTTAGTGTCCACGCAGTAGGTTCTTGTAGAAATTCAATGCTCTCCTGAAAAGACATCCACAGAAGATTGCACAGAAGATTAAACAATTAAATGATACAGCTAGGACCACAATTATTCAAGCCCTTATGAATGGATTTATTTTCTTCATAAGACTGTACTTTAGATTCTAAGGTAGGGTGATAGAAAGTTTCTAAGAATTTTCATTTTGAAAGTAAAAGATACCAACTGTGCCCCAGGAGTTTGTTCAGCAGTTGTGAGTTCAGTTCAGTATACATTTATTGAGTACCTGCCATGTGCTTGGTGCCATAAAGTAAGCAAGTAGTAAAATCAGTCTTGGTCCCCAAAGAGCTCTCAGCCTAACAAAGAGAAAAGGCTTGTACCCAAATAAGTGTTGTATGAAACAAAGTAGTAAATGCTGTGCTAGAGGTACACTGAAAGTTTGTGGTAATGCTGGGGCAGGTATTATCAGGAATAGCCTCATTTGAACTATGCTCTGAAGGATAAGTATGACTTTGGCAAGGCGAGGAATGAGGGCAGTTGAGAGAGTGCGGCATGTGAACACATTGAGAATTTAACTTTTTAAAAAATGTGCCAAGCATTTTTTTGCATTTGTGATATAGGGATGAGCAAAGTAAAGTTCTGCTTTCAAGTAAACGTCTATGTCAGGCGGTGATGAGTGTGTGAGAAGAAAAAATAGCAGCACACCTGGGGGCCAGGATGAGGGTTGCCGTTTTAGAATGATCAGGGAAGGCCTTCCTGGGGCCTCGTTTGAACAGAAATCCTGATAAAGTGAAGGAACGAACCACCTGGCTGTGTGAGGACAGAGGATACAGTAAGTGCAAAAACACCGTGGGGTTGGAACGTGCTGGGCAGGTTCAAAGAACAGCCAGGAGGTCTCTGCAGCTGGTGTGGAGTGCGAGGGGGAGATTTGTAGGAGATGCGTCAGAGGAGCGGGCACGACTGGGTTCTGTGACACTGAAGGTCATGGTAAGGGCTGTGGGCTTCCCCCAAGAGGGGTGGGAGCCACCAGAGAGCTTCAGACAGAAGACTGACATTAACTGACTCTTGAAGACAGTTCCTCTGGCTACTGTGAGGAGAAAAGACTAGGTGCTGAGAGTGGAAGAGGCAGACTGGTTAGGAGGGTTATTGTAACCCAGGAGAAGTGAGAACGGCAGAGTGGAGGGGCTTGGAAGCTGTGTTGAGTTACGTGATTAGAACTGATTCTAGTAGGCTCTGGGGAGCTCGTGATCGTTTGGAGGGGAATGGTGATAAGATCAAGCTAAAATTTAGAAAAATAATTAGCAGTGTTTATGATGACGTGGGTGAAGGAGACTCTACCACAATTTATTGTGGTTGGAAATAATTTGCTTTCGTATTTTTATGAATATCAAGAAAGAAAAAAACAGTTTATTGGAAGACATCAAAAGACTGAAGCAGGACAAACAGGCTCTTGAAGTAGACTTGGAAAAAGTGAAGAAAGAGAGAGACCAAGCCAAAGACCACATTGCTTATGCCACAGGTAAAAGTCTGAGCTGAAACGGTTTACCTTTATACTCCTAACTGTTCTAATCTTGAGTTAAGTAATAGCAATTGGATAGTATAGTTAAAATGCTATTCCTTGAAGTGTATTGTAATTTTAGAAACTTAAAAAAATTAGTTAATAGGTATGTGCATTTGATTGGTTTTAGCAGCAATAATTGCGAGACCAAAGAAAGTCACAGATTGTTTTGAATCCATGGCATTGTAAGCTTAGTTGTTTACAGTCATCCCAGCTAAACTGTGACTTTCCAGGGCACGGTCTCCCTTTTTATACCTGGGCCTGAAACATAAGCTCTCAAGTAGTTACCAAATGAACAAATGTTTGTAGAAACACAAGGATGGATATGGTATACCCCACCAGGGAAAACAAAGGAGAGTAAGATAAGAACGCAGAAGGAGAGTAAGATAAGAAAGTTTAACATTAAAAAAATTAGAAATAAACATGAGGGTGCTAGTAAGGGTTTCAGAGAGGAATAGCATTTGAGGGTCCTGACAGCTGGAGAGATTCAGGAGTAAACGAATGGAGGGGGCCGCTCAAGAGTGTTTCATGAGTGTGTTTTTGGATACACCTGTGGATTGCAGCTTAGGATGGCAGAACACAGGGCTAGAAAGGTTAGTCAGAGAACCCCTTGTTTGCCAAAGGAAGGATCTTTCCTCTGTGATATGATCTTCAGTGTAAGATGTGTATAGTAAAATCCACTTACTGTTTGTAAGAAATTTACTTTCTTCATCTGTAAAACAGAATAACAACAATAGTTCCCATCATATGTTTGTTGTATTAATTAAAGTCTTACATGGGAAGCGCTCTCTAATGTTTGCCATTGTTACTTTTTAATATAATTATAGGAATTCTTCATTTTTATTATCTCCTGAATCCAACATTTATTTTCATAGAAAAGACTTTAGTTTTATAATGAAAGTCAGTGGGAAAACAAGTGATTCAACTTGCTACAAGTTTGAGGATTTGGACTCTGAACACAGTCTTCATCCTCCTTTACTAATACACTAAACTAGACAAAGACTTACGTACATCAGTTGTTTTTGGCCTCTTTTTTTCTTAATGCTTTCATTAGAGAGACATTGGTTTTCATTTAAAATTTTTCAATGTAGTTTATTTCCATATTTTGAATAGTTACAGTGGAGTTATTGTATTACTTTATTTTATAGGTGAAAAATTATATGAAATAAAAATTTTAGAAGAAACACATAAACAAGAAATAAGTCGCCTGCAAAAAACATTACAGTGGTATGCCGAAAATCAGGAACTTCTGGATAAAGATGCAGTTCGGCTTAAAGAAGCAAATGAAGAAATTGAGAAGCTGAAACTTGAGGTAATGATCATTTCAGAATGTATTTCTATAGATGAACCCTATTATCTTCAACACTCCTTCATAGCTTTGTGTCATCAAATCAATATACTCGAAATTCTGTTCATTAAAATGGCCAGTTTGACTTCGGTTTGTGTTTATTTGTGTAGTCTATTTTAAATTAGCCTGAGAATACAATCAGCCATCTGTATCCACAAGTTCCCTATCCAGCAGATTCAACCAACTGTGGATTGAAAATATTTGGAAGAAAAACAGAGTTTCAAAAAGCAGAACTTGAATTTGCTGTTCACTGGCAGCTATTTTCATAGCATTTATTACATTGTTTTAGGTATTATAAGTAATCTAGAGATGATTTAAAGTATATGGGAGTTACAGGCAAATACTACACCATTTTATACAAGGGACTTGAGCATCCCTGGGGCTTCGGCATGCCCGGATCTTAGTATCTGCAAGGGTCTGGGAACCAGTGCCCCACGGTTACCAAGGGGCAACTGTAAATCCAAGCTCCTTAGCGCACAGCCTGTGAGGTCCCCATGTGGTCTGAACCCTGCCTGTCTTTCCAGCCCCATCCGTACTGCACTTCCCGGTCACTCTTCTCCCAACCACACGGGCCTCCTTCTGGTTCTTGAACATGCCGAGCTCGTTCCACTTGTTGCTTTGGCCTAGAGTGTGCTCTGACTTAGCTTCTTCCTGTGTCTCACTCCTTGTTCAAGTCTCACCTCCGATTTCTACTTCCCAGAAAGATCTTCCTGACCTCTTAATCTAATGTAGCTACCAATCTCACCTCCTCTGACTCTTTCTTCTCATTCCTTGAGTTTATTTTCTTCATAGTACTTGTCACTCTCTGAAGTTATTTAATTTACTTAATGATTTTGTTTATTAGCTTTTCAACTGTCTCCTTCCATTAAGATCTAAGCACCATGAAAGCAGGAACCTGGCTTGTCTTGTTTGCTCTCCATATCTCCAGCTCAGTGCCCTATCTGGGATCTAATAAGTGAATTAATGAACTGCCATTACACTTCCCTCTTGGTGTTTCTCTGCTGTGTTTTAAATATGCTTCTTAACATGGTATTTCCTTATTGGTAGGTTGAGAAACTGAAAGCTGAATCTGGAAATCCATCCATCCAGCAGAAGATACGTTTAAAAGAAAAAGCAACTGATGCCAAAAAAATTCAGGATCTAGAGCGACAAGTACGTGTTCAGGGTAAATTTTCATTAAGATATTTTATATACAGAGCATTTTTGTTTTCTCTTTTGTTTCAGGAGTTCCTACAAGATGTAGTCAACTTGGAAATTTTTGGTTTTATTCATTCATTTTAATATAGAACTGCCTCTGCTTTAAACTTTGAATACAGTATTTAAAGTAACAATAAAAACACAGTAAACAACATCATTTTATGTACTCTGTGGCTTTCTGCATAAAGAATTTTTAAGAGTAGTGTGTCTCATTAGGTGGTAGACCTATTAATGAAAGGTTATTTGCATCCCAGCTCTATTTGACATCCAGGAAGAAGGAAACAGAACTTTGCCACTCTGGGTGTAGAGCTAGGATCCCTTCTCCTGATCACCTGTAGAGCTAGGATCCCTGAAACCAGGTGAGAGAGGAGGGCACAGAAGGAGACCCTCCAGTTGGGAACATGTTAGTAGCGCTAGGGAAGTCCAGCAGAACACCCTGGAAACCGAACATCCCCTCCCAGAGAGCTGGCCATAATTTTCAGCTCTGGCTCACTGGTTAGGCTTAGAAATACTCATTTCATGGTCATTGTGGCTGGAAGACTTTTTTCAAAACCCATATAGTAACACTAGGATAAAGGTTTTTTTCCATTGAAATAGTTGTTTTGTAGGCTGGAATATTAATTGTACCTTATGTTTTTAAAGCCTTCTATAACGTAGTATTTGTATTCATAACTAAATATTAAAACAAAATTAGAATTTCCAGTCCTGTTCATAAGAGAACATGATCCTGTAGTCAAGTCATGACCCTTAGCCTACAGATATTATTCCATCACAAACCTGAAACTGTGAGGTCATCACTGGGCTGCATATCATCCCAGTTTTATAAGAAGAAGGAAAACTAAGCAAAAAATTAACTTTGGTACTTTACAGGACCTGTTATTATTAAAAGGTATGATTTGGTAGTTTGGTTTAGTGGCCAGGAAAGGAACAGGACTGAAGTGGTTTGAAGAGCGAGAAATATTCTGAAATAACTGTAGTCTAGGTCGCTTGGCTTTTTTTTTTTTCCCCAGTGCCTAAGACTAAGATTAGCCTATGTAGAAGAAGCTATCCAGAATTGTGAGAGAGGAAAGAACAAAGGAACCACTTCTCCACTAGATGATTTTATTTTAAGAGAATAATGTAGAAGTGAATGTATGAGAGTAAAGAGATTTTGAAATTTCTTTGAAACGGTGATCCATATGGATCAGAAATATAACGTTTTATCAAGGTAACCTCCCTCTTTTACTAACACTTTCATTAAAAATTTATTGGTTTACTGTCTTAGATTATATCTTTCTAAAATATTGTTAATATTTTGTATAGTTTGCTCACATACATTTCAGATCTTGTTCTGTTCCCTTGAACAGAACATTTCTATCCTAATGATTTTAAATCTTAATACATATTTTATAATCAAGGTATATCACAATATATTCAGAATCAGTTTGAGCCATATCCTGAAATAGATTAATTGTAGAATAAAACATCTTTTTTTCTAAATAGCACATAAGTAAAAGTGGGGCTAATTTATATGCATGTTATAGTGAAAATTTCCGATGTGTGTTCATTCATGCTTTTATTTAATGGAATATTCCATAGTTTAATTTCCAGTGAGATTTAAAAAACAACAACAAGAGCCACACTGGTATCAGAGACCAAAGAATAAATTAAAAAGCAAAATGAAAGAAGATAGAAATAAAATTAATTTTCTGCCAAAAATGTAGTATACTTTGCAAAATATCGAAGTCAGATTGAAAATATTGTTTAGCACTTTAAATTAATATGTTAATTGTAAATATGTTAAAACAAATTCATTTAAAAAAATCTAGTCTCTTTTTAATATACATGGTGTCTCTCTGTGTGTGTGTGTGTGTGTGTGTGTGTGTGTGTGTGTGTGTGTGTGT